>NW_005843019.1:56607-82174 GCF_000455745.1 Alligator sinensis
GATCTCCCAAGTCTCTCTTGCCTCTTTTGGCAGGTGTGGCACATGAGTTTGCACACACTGCCAAAGGGGGGATCATGAAGAACATCCTGCGTTATTGGTTTGCCCCTGGGATTTCCACAGAGGCCCAGCGGGTAGTTGCACAGTGCCCGGCCTGCCAGTCCCACAACCCAGGGCAATCTGGGAAAGTCAGCCCGCGACACGGGACAGTGGGAACTAGGCCCTTTTCACACTTGCAAATTGATTTTATTGACATGCCACCATCAGGGGGATTCAAACATGCCCTGGTCATGATTTGCATGTTCTGTGGATGGCCGGAAATTTTTCCTTGCAGGCGAGCAGATGCCACCTCTGTGGCAAAGAAACTTCTTAATGAGGTCATTCCAAGGTTCAGGGTGCCTCTCAGTATTGAATCTGACCAAGGCGCACACTTCACAGGAAGGGTTATGCAGGATGTCTGCAAAACCCTCCGCATTCCCCAAAGATTCCACATGCCCTATCATCCACAAAGCAGTGGTAAGGTGGAGTGAATGAATGGTCAGATCAAGAACAGACTGGCTAAGGTGTGCCAGGATACTGGCCTCACCTAGCTGCAAGCACTTCCTCTGATTGCCCTAGAGATTTGGACCGCTCCAGTTAGGAAGCACTCTCTCTCCCCTTTTGAGATCCTGATGGGGAGACCATACCACCCCTCAGTAATGCCAGCAGCCACTGACATCTCGGGGGTGCACTCCTCCTTGGTGGCATACTGTAAGGGTCTTACTAATGCTTTCAGTTCTGTCCACTCCCAGGTTAAAGACACCCAGCCTGAGGCCCAGACAGGACCAGCACACAATTTCCAGCCGGGAGATTGGATCTATGCGAAGAGACACACGTGGAAGACTTGTCTTGAACCCCACTGGAAGGGCCCGTACCAGATCCTCCTCGTGACAGACACTGCCGTCAGGGTTGCAGAGATACCTTCGTGGGTCCACGCCTCTCATTGTAAAAAGGCACATCTGCCGACGAGGGAATCAATCCGGAACCCTCAGCCTCCAGAGTTCCAACCTACTGACTCCTGGGAGCGCCAGCGGACCGGGGACACCAAAGTAAAGGTGCAACAGATTAAGGCAAGAACTCTTGAAGATTACTCCCAAAAGCCGTGAGCCCGAATTTAGGCTCATCCAAAGGGACCTAGGAGCTCAAGCAGCCTCTGGACCAGACCTTGGACCTCTAAGTTAGCAAGGACTTCCACCTCCTTAAAGATGTGGCCCACTCTCTCTCTCTCTCCCTCTTAGCCCTCATGTCCTTGGGGTACTCAGGCACGACATGGCCGACAGAGGAATGGGACCTTCCACCCAACAATACCTTCATCTCCTTAGTTGAGTACTTCCGATCCTCCTATAACTTGAGTAAATGTTGGTTTTGCTCAGTAGTCCCCTTTACGGTAGGTGCTGGCATCTTCCTGGTTGGGGTTAGTTGAGGTAGGCCTGAATTTTGCTGGTATTTCCAGAACCAAAGTGTGACCAATTGCACAAATACCAATTGGAACGAAACATCATTTATGAAAGGATCCTGGAAAGCTTCTGATTATTCCTGGAATAAGACCCACAACCCTCCAGCCCTCACCTTGGCCCATACTATGGGGGGTTATCTGTGTTATAAGAACAATGGCACAGGGAAGAATATGGGTTCTAGTAGATGTAATCTTACTGTATCGTGTCATAACAATGGTTCGCAAGATGGCCTAAATTTCCACTTTTCATACAATTGCAGCATGAATGGCGGAATGCATATACAGGCAGGATCCTCAGATAGCCCCACCCCTTACTATATCTGTGGGAAAAGAGCCTATAAATGGCTCCCCGTTAACTGGAAAGGCACTTGTTATGTTGGAATAGTTATGCCAGGAATCCGAATACGGCCCCGACTCGGTAATCGGGTCAGGAACAGACGGGGTGCCGTCTCAAGACCTGCAGCCCTCCCTTTCATAACTGACACTCAGGCCATATTTGGATAAAGCTTCCCCTGGTATGAAGCAGCAAAGGCCATGTGCGGGGTGAATGCACTTTCTACAGCCTTTGAGAGGTTTGCTAATGAAACCATAGGTGCCCTGAGGGGAATTAATCAGGAGCTATGGGCAGTTTGCCAAGTCACCCTACAGAACCATATGGCTTTAGATTTTATGCTGGCCTCAAAGGGGGGAGTTTGTGCCTTGATTGGGAAGGAGTGCTGTGTCTATATTCCTGAGAATCACCAGGAAATAGGGGAACACATAGACTCCATGCAGCAGGCCCTTGACGAGTTTGAGGAAGAAAAACGCAAGTCAGAGACAGGGTGGTGGGACTCTTTCTGGTCCTGGCTACCAAACTGGTCAGGCTGGGCAAGGGAATTGATAAAGGATCTAATTTATTTTACCATAATTCTTTTGGTTATAGGCTTATGCTTTTGTTGTGTAATGAACTGCATGTCTTTGTTCTGTAAGAAATCTGCGCAGGTAATAACCAAGGGTGAAATGAGAATGATGGTAGTGAAGGAACTGGAACGTGGAGAATGGGAGAAGAAGGAGATCGCGCAACTGAAGTCTATGGAAGTGTGATGGCAAACCCTGGTTGGGTTACCATCAAAGTGGGGACTGTGGAAGCAGGCCCTTGACGTAAGTAGCGGCAGGTCATAAGGGAAAACTGGGTGGTGGCTGGGTAAGCATAATTGAGTGGGAAAACGGTCTGCAACTGTCTTATCGCCATATATGCGTGCTTGGCTTGCAGCCAAGCAGGGTGACTGCTGTATCTTGCCCAGCAACAAGTTCGCACATGACAAATGGGAGTTGTTTACTGCGCTGTATAAAAGAGTCCACCTGGCGGCGTCCAGGCAGAAATCCCCTTGTGATTTCTCCACAGCGCTATGTATTAAAGTCTGTTTCATCAGGTCTCCGGCCTCCGTCCTGATTTTCTCCATCAGTCCCAAAACCAACTTCTTCACATCCACTCCTACAGGATATACATATCCCTACAGGTGGGATATTTCTGACATTATCTATATGTCACCCTGGATGTTGCATATCTCAGGGAGTGGGTCTGGCATGCAGAGTCTGCTCACAATATTTGTCGGGTTTTTGCAATGACAATGAGAAGAAATAGTAAAGTTGCCCCCAAATATTAAAGTATTAAAGAGAGGTGCCACACCTCCTCAGTTGCAAACTGACCATTTGCTGCTGCTGCTCCCGCGTTCTTCATTTTCTGGTTAAATAATTATTTTATTATTTAACTCTGGCTGTAAGACCTCGCCGTCTCGTTGGGCTAGGTGTTCTTCCAATGTGTAGCGAAAGTCTGTCTCCTGGCTCTGTTCCAACTGAAAGTGTTCATCCTCCCACAAAGCGGTGACATCCACCTCTTGCCTAGCTTCTTCATCAGGGGGCACTTGTTCGGTCTCTACCACGAATCCCTCAACCTTCTCCTTCGACCTTGTTCTGGTTATTTCCCCCAATAGCTCTGGCCAATCACAACCCAGTACTACTGGGTAGGGTAACTGCTCAGCGACCCCAACTAGCATCTGCCGGGTCCTATCGCCTACCTGAAGCCTGACCCTTACTCTCTTGACTCTTAGGGAGTCCCCGCACCAACATTGTATTTTTACATGATCTACTATCTCCCTTTCTTCCGCCAGTAACACGTTGCTCCGCACCATTATCTGTAATGAGCCCAAGTCCAACATAGCTCGAACCTGTCGGGGCCGAGGGGCTGTGGCCAGCAGCCCGGGCACATGGGCAGGGAAAGTCGGCATGACGGACTAGAATTAGGCACAGACTCGTAGAGGTTGAACAAAGAAAACTTTACTTACACCGTAGGTGGTCGCGGTGCAGGCAGAAAGACTTGCTTGCGTTGCAGTTACAGACAAACACACGTGGAGTTTGCTAGGCTCCACCGAAGAGACACACACACGGAGTTTGCTAGGCTCCGCAAAACGAATAGAGCTCTGGATAACGAACGAAATGAGAGTCCGAAATGACTCTCGACGAGCGTGCAGGGTGGGGTTACATCGGGATCGTTCGGTGACGGGGAGAGATTCTTGGTAGCTGATCAGACCACCAGTCGGTCCGAGATTTACGAAGAAGTCCACGAAGTAATCATGGAATTCTCTCCGGAATTCTCGGAATTGGGGATCTCGGCGTCCTCCCGAGACTCTTGGAGATCTCCGGCTTGGGCGGAAACCGCTCAAGCCTCTTATACGGCTAGCAAGCCAATCGCTAGCCGCCCCACGGGAATAAGGGAGCACAAATTTGCATACGCCTGGCGGGAACTTTTTTGCACAGGGGTTTTCTCTCTGCAGCTGAGAATTGCACCGTGCAAAGAAAGTTCCATGTGGCGGGAAATAATTCTGCAGTGCCGAAGCGCACACACAATCATTGGGTCATGACAGAACCCTTCTTCTCTCTATTATCACTTCAACTGTAACCGCCGGTGGCTCGTCCCCTGCCTCGGGGCCACTCCTAGCTCCATAGCCACACATCCCCACCCGGATCTCCAGTTGAGTGTGGATGGTTTCCCTTGCATTGGCTAACAGAGCCCGTTGTCTAGCGGCTTGCTCCCATAGGCCTTGTATCGCTTGCTGTAGTTGAACTACATTCTTCTCTCTATTATCACTTCAACTGTAACCGCCGGTGGCTCGTCCCCTGCCTCGGGGCCACTCCTAGCTCCATAGCCACACATCCCCACCCGGATCTCCAGTTGAGTGTGGATGGTTTCCCTTGCATTGGCTAACAGAGCCCGTTGTCTAGCGGCTTGCTCCCATAGGCCTTGTATCGCTTGCTGTAGTTGAACTACAACCTGTGGTTGTGACTGGACCCAGGCTAAGCATCCACTCTCTCTCTCTGGACCCAAGGATTCTCTCTCTCATACGGCCAAACCAGCGTCCTATGACGCACTGCCGTACGAAACGTTCCCGGTCAATGCACCATTGTAACAGGTACACGACCTGGGCTACCCTTAATGTGGCCCACACACCTCTCTCTGGGGCAACCGCCCGCCTACTCGCCTGCCATGCCTTGTTGTTGTAGATTAATTAATTGGTGTAAATTAGCGGGAGGCTGCCCTGGTTCTGCCCCGCTGCCAGGGGGCGCTATCTGCAGCTCCTTTCCTCCCCAGTACCGCAGCCCAAGCCTCGCAGATGTTAACTCAGGTCTATCCCTATCTTGGCCCCTTCTTGTTCTCTCTGGGCCCTCTCAGGTGTTGCTAACGCCCTCTCCTGGGGCTCCCTGTGCCCACACTTGGGCTCCTTAAGTGTTGCCCCCTATCTGGGCTTGCCGTGCCCACACTTGGGCTTCCTGAATTATGTTGCCCCCCCTATCTGGGGCCTCCCCGTGCCCACACTTGGGCTTCTCGATAGCGCTCCCCTCTCTGGGGTTGTTCTCTCTGGGCCCTCTCAGGTGTTGCTAACGCCCTCTCCTGGGGCTCCCTGTGCCCACACTTGGGCTCCTTAAGTGTTGCCCCCTATCTGGGCTTGCCGTGCCCACACTTGGGCTTCCTGAATTATGTTGCCCCCCCTATCTGGGGCCTCCCCGTGCCCACACTTGGGCTTCTCGATAGCGCTCCCCTCTCTGGGGCTCGCCACACCTGCACTGGGGCTTCTCAACAGCACTCCCCTCTCTGGGGCTCGCCATGCCCACACTGGGGCTTCTCAACAGTGCTCCCCTCTCCGGGGCTCGCCACGCCCGCACTGGGGCTTCTCAAACGCCCCTCTCTGGAGCTGGGGTCTATGCACCCTGTGTGCTGCGCCCGCTGGCGCTGGGGTGCTCACACTCCGCTGTGAGTCCCCTATGAGGCCTCCTCCATCCCCTTATAGTCTCACCCAAACCACCGGTTTAACCAACAACAAAACACAAGCTCCTGGGCTGTAACATAAATTGAAGCCGCCTGGCTAAAACAACATTGCTCAAGTATCTTAGAGCTGCCATACACTGTACCTGCGGTCAGGCTTCTTCCTGCACCCTGGTTTAGAGAGCTCCTGCCTCTCTGGCTGCTGGCAGGGAACTGCCTCTGGTCTCAGCTCCTGGGCTTTATAAGAGCCAGGCCCTGCCCCTTAGGGTCAGCTGACCTCCTCTGGTTGCCCTGGCAACCCACAGCTGGGCTCCTTAGTCACTGCTAGGGCTCCTTCCTTAGCAGTTTTCCCCTCTTCAGGCACAGGGCTCCTCAGTGCTCTGTGACAATGGGGCTGCAGCGACCTTCCAAAGGCTAACTGATTGGGTCTTAGCCCCACATCAGCGTTACACCACAGCCTACATAGACGACATTATCATTTACACTAATGACTGGGAACAACACTTGAAAGCCCTCTGGGCGGTGCTCTAAGAGCTAAGACTAACTGGTCTGACAGCGAACCTAAGAAAATGTGCATTAGGGAAGGCTAGGACTAAATATCTAGGTTTCACAGTAGGCCAAAGACGTATCTGTCCTCTAACAGACAAGGTAGAAACTATATGAGACTACTAAACACCTTAAAGAAGAAAACAAACGCATGCTTTTCTCGGATTAGCCAGTTACTATCGTAGGTTCATCCCACATTTTGTGGAAGTGATGGACCCGTTAACAGACCTATTGAAAGGACGTGGTAATGGGCCCATAAAATGGGACGAGGAGCGTTTCAAAAACCCAACAGGCCTCATGCAAAGATGTGGTACTTCATACTCCAGATTTCACATGTTCTTTCATCCTACACATGGATGCCTCCAATTACGCTGTGGGAGCAGCATTAACTCAAGAGATGGAGGGAATAGAACGCCCAGTCACATACGCCAGCAGAAAACTTAACCCCCAGGAACAAAGGTGTGCTACCATTGAACAGGAATGTCTGGACATTAAATGGGGGGTAGAATACTTCTGTTACTATCTTCTGGGCCACAAGTTTACATTAATTACTGAGCACGCCCCCCGAAGCAGCTAAAAACCACTCAGATGGACAATACCCAGATCACACGGTGGGTTCTCGCCTTACAACCATTTCATTTTGATATTGAACTTAGACCTAGACACGCCAATGTAGTCGCTGACTTCCTATCCTGTCATCCAGATGGGAACTCTCCAGAGAAAATAGACTCCTGTATAGGTGAGTTCGCTCACCAAGAGAACCCTGCGGACATGTAAAAAAAGCACCTAGCAGCATCTTAAGGGAGAGGATGTGTGGCGAGATGTAGGCTAAAACCGGAGGGACCAGGAGAGAGACAGAGGCAGTGAAACAAGGAGAACACCGCTTCCAGAGCAGCTGTCACTTTAAGACAGAACAGCTGAGAGCGGGGTGCATTGGTAGGTGGAGCGAGGATGAGGAGGGGAAATCAGAGGAAGAAAAGCCCATAGGGGTAAAGGGGACACTTGAAGACTGGTCCTGAAGGCAATAAACAATTGGATCAGGGCTCATCAAGCTGGGAGAGAACAGAGAGAAGCGGCTTCATATCCCAGACAAGGCTCTGAGCAGTGCGGGATCGTCAGCTGGAGCTACGGTGAGATAAACGAGGGCAGCTACCTGCAAGGCTATGCCCTACAGAGTATTTATTGTTTCCTTGTTGAAGTTTGGACGTTTGTTGAAGTTAATCAGAGTTTATAGAAGTTAGTGACTGAGACAGCCAGGGCAACAGTTACTTTAGCACGGTAAAGAAGCAGAACTGTCCCAGCTGCCTGCGGAGGGTTCGGGATTGAGAGTGTGGTTGGGGGTAGAAAGGTAAGAAAGATTTATTGACTTAACAAAAACACAACTACGTGTAGTGACAAGACAAACAATGACAGACAAAAGCAGTTCACGTCGGCAACTTATCGGCAGTCCCCTCTGATGCCTGATACAAAGCAAGCTTCTCTTTCCGCAAAGTTCAGCGAAGTCAGGCATCCCTGATCAGTCCGAGAGGTACCGGGAAGGACCCTGAAATTCAGTTTTTGGGCTCGAGGTCCACGGGCCCACTGATCCAGGCCAACAGCTAACTAATCCTTTTCACAGAGCTGTATCTTCCTTCTGAATGGTTTCCAAATATTCCAGCTGATTTAAAGCTTCTGAATGGTTCTGATAAGATACAACCACTCAGATTCCTTTTACTTCAACTGTCCTTAGACTGACCAATAGCAGTACAAGCCTTGCATTCCTTTGATAAGGTAATTTTAACTACGCCTTACTACTTCAAGGCTTTGCTAAATTTACTAGGCTTTACTATATACAAGGCCTCACTACATCTTAAACTTTAATTAGGCTTTTAGCAACAACATATAGCTTAATATCTAAACAAATACAGAAAAACACTTGGTCTAATCTTCATAGAGCCTTCAGCAAGCACCTTTATCACACAGACATAATTTCAGCTGTCACAAGAACCACCCGAAGACATCTGGTGAAAGAAGATCTCCCCTGGTGTCTGAGCGCACAGCGTAGAGAAAAAGAAAAAAGTACTTTCTTGCGTATTTCAACTGTTAAATTTCAGTTAATCTATATCATAGTCAATGTACGAGTGGGGTGAGCCAACTGAAGATGTGTGAAGTAAAAAATTAAGATATACCTGAAAAACACATAACAAACACAATCTGTCTAATTGCATGTTGATTATAAATGTAAAACAAAATAAAGAAAAGTGGTTAACCCCAAAGCAAACTGAGTCCATCACTGACGTTAATTCCGGGTGTCAACAGGAAGTTTGGATAGACTTTTAACCTAGTAAGACCTTATCTTTATTGCCATTGTATTACTGTGGTAGAAAATAAGTAACACCTCCTGACTAATAACATTGAGAACTAAACAGAAATAACTCCTGTTCATGATGAGGAAGAGGACTCCGACTCAACCGTCCTCGTGTCACAGGACTCGTCAGGTTCCAAAGGGAGCGCTGTGTCGGGGAGGCAGCAGCAGAGTCCTGAGACGGAGACCCTGCAATCCTCGCAAATGGTGACTTGTACATAACAGCAGTGGTATTAGTAGTGTTCTGCATTTTTGGTTCTTACCAATTTACACTGATAAATTTGTCAGGGCGGAGCTCCCTGTGCCAGGTGCTGCACCTGGACGCTCTGCATGGGCTTGTGGGGCTTGAGCCGCTCCTTGGGTCCATGGAGCTCCAGGCTCTCCCCCACAGTGGGGCCGCTTCAGCAGGGGCTGCTCAAGCTAGCTGAGGAGGGAACTGAATTTTGGTGCGGGGCAGGCGTGCCATGGGGGCCGCGTCTCTCACTTCAACATGCCCCAAGGAGGGCTGCAGGCAGGGGGCTGAGCTGGGCTCTTCAGGGGTCTGGGTGGCCCCTGGGTGGATCTGTTGGTGGCATGAGAGCAGGGGTGGGGGACATTTTTCCCCTTAAACAAATCTAACTTACTCCCTGGTGGGTGGATGGTGTTATGTGTTTTTTCCTACAAGGTAGAGGCAGGTGAGGGACTAGTTGCCTGGATAGTAGGCTGAATATTTTTGGGGTACAGCCTTATTAAGATGTCATTAGTAATTCTTGTGGTGGCTGTCCTGTTGAAATGTTTTAAGAATGACTCACTGTTCTTTAGAAAGAAATGTTTAATAGTAGCCAAGGACCTGTGAGAGTTTTCTTTTTATCTGTGGATAGGCGCTCCTTCTTCAAGAGCAGCTGCTAATGCTCAATGTCAACATAATTTTTGAAAAAAATCAATGAGAAGCTAAGGGAAATATTGTTCAGCTACTGACAGAAGCATCTGAAAACACGTCCAGTGAGAAATGGCATCTGAATTTAAAGATGTGTTCAATGTGTTAAAGCGGAGTGGGGAAGCTATTTTGGAAGTTATGAAAAGCACTAGTAATGATATGGTGCAATGTTTTAAGACATTCAATAAGGTTGATCTCATTTTGCAGGTGGTTCAAAGGTTCAGACAGGAGTTTCTAACAAGACTCGTTAAAACAGTTATGTCATGTGAGAAGAAAGTTTTGGATAGTCACATTTACACATTTCAAATATTTTTTTGGCAGGAGTAAAACCTGGCAGAGAAGCATGATATGGATGAAGAAAAGCATCCTTCTTTCTTTCTTCGTTATTTATCCATTTGTAAAACTTAAAATATGTGGTTAAAGTATTCGTTTGTTAAAATTTAAGTTAACTTATGTTATTAAATCTTTTTGGATACAATACAGCCTTCTGTGTGCTTGCCTACTGGGACTGAAAAAAATGCAAAGAGGGGCGGAAGAGAAGCTGGATAAAAAGTTGGGGGGCCAGGTTGAATGGCAAGAGGCTGAGGCTGGCCAGCTCTGATAAGCGGCAGCGGCAGCCAGTAAAAGGACAGCCAGATGCAAAGTGTGCGCGGAAAGGCACAACATGTATTTTGTGAAGAAATTTCATTTTTCATTCATCTGAAATACTCAGTAAAATAATAATCAGTAAAAATTTGCAAGATTAGCACCTGGCATCTGGTTGAATCATTGCAAGAGAAATTCAATAGATTTTCATGGATTTACAAGGGAACCCAAGTGGCCCCTGGTGGTGTAACAGTTACAAAGCAGGGAAAATCACGTTTTCGGGTATAAGTCAGATCCACGTTGAAAATTTAAAACGATAACAACTACCCTCATGGAAGAAATTCAGGAGCTAAAAATAAAACACATCCGAGGAGTTTTAAATTACACCAAAAATAAAAGTAAAACAATAAAAGCAGCTGACAATGTGGAGCTGCAGACACAATTAAGGCGGCTTGCAGGCAATCTTTGTGACATGGACACAGGAAAAGTGTTACGTTTAAAAAGGAAAGGTGTAACGCGGACAAGTGTCCAGTGTTACTGTTGTCAACGCAGAGCTGACTTTCTACACTCCATAAGGAATAGGAATCGCCTTTTCTTTTCCAGTCCCTTCCGCAAACCCTTGGCTGGATTAACTCTGAAACCCGGGTCGCCCCCACGTTCACCACCCATAAGTCCCTTGGCTGTGTCTGCAGTTGAGTTTTTGGGAATAAAGAATCCTTAGGAAAAAAAATCTGCAGCTACTTTTATTTTGGTTGGGCAGGGGAGGGGGCAAGGGAAGGGGCTGTGTAGATTCATTTGAATGCCCCCCACTTCCCCAGTCCGCTGGCACTATGGGCAAGGTGCAGTCAGGAGGCCAGATGTGGCTTTTTGGGGAACCCCCAGGCAAAGCTTTCCCCGGGACGGGCTGATCCTCTACAGTCGGTGCCTGCACTGAGCAGATCTGGCCCTTTTCCCCTCTCCAACACAGACACGGAGCAATGCAGTGAGTTATTAAACAGTCCAGTAACATCAAAGCAGACTAGGCCCAAACCTTCAGGCATTTACAGATTGCCTGTTTTTTTACCCGAGGGGTCTGTGTATTGAGAAAACGGAGCCAGGCCTTTGTCCTAGTCTGAGCACATCTGCGCTGGGGCTGTGCCAGTGTCGCTGGGCAAGGGATGCGCACCCGTCCCCAGAGCAGACCTTCCCGTGTGTGTGCACGCGACTTCCCTGGGGCCACGGGCATTACCGCAGGGAGCCACACAGTGCACCTCTGCCTCGCAGCCGTTGCCCACCCGACTTGCCCTTGATAAAACCATGCTGGCTGTCACATGGCAGTTTGTTAATTTCTTAAAGTCATTACAAATACTTTTTTATATATATCTATATCTACATACATACACACTCCAGTGTCTTGCCCAGTACTAAGATTAGACTACTCTGTAATTCACTGCGTCTTTCCTTTTCCCCTTTTCTGAAGTACTGTATTTGTTCTCTTCCAGCTTTCTGAGACCGCACCTCGCCTCTCAAACATAACGAGTCAATGAGTCTGCAATTAATTCAGCTAATTCTTCGAGTGCTCTACGCTGCATCTCATCGGGGCCTGCTAATGTGAAAACCCTGATCTTACTGAAATAATCCCCACATCGCTCTTTTCTTTCTCTGGGCTTTGAGTAGTTCTCCCCTTTCTCGATGCTAATTGTGCTTGTCATTGCATAGGAGACCATTTCTGAGGAAACTTGGAGGAAAAGAAGGTATGATATATTTCAGCCATTTCTTCATTTGTCTCAGGATAGGCTCCAACAAACTCCCTTGCTCCTTGCCATAGCTTCCCCAAAGAAACAGCCCTTCTGCGTTAGCAGCAGTGCGTTTCTTTGAAGAACGAACCATTTGCTTTAAGTCCGAGGTCTGGTAAGATTGACGATTCCCACCATAAAGGCCCCACATCATACTCCCAGTCAAAACCGTCGCTTGCAGCTCTTCATCTAAGAAACCTGTGTCACAAGGAGATTGGAACGGCGCGCGCACAGAGCAAGAAGCCGACACCGTGCCAGAAACATTTTCATAGCCATCAGGGCTGCAAGAGACCTTGTAAGATCATGGGGTCCAGCCCATTTGCAAACAGTCCAAGTGAGCGAGGCCCAGGGCTCTTCGTTCTCCCAAAGCCGTTTTCAACCAGCGTTTCACGGCCCCGCCATCGGACCGTGCACGGCCAGGCACCATCCCCGCCTCCCCACTTCTCTAAACTAGCGGCTTCCATCTCTGCCCGCAGCCCCGCACTGGAGTCAGGGCCCCGCGGCAGACGCCACCGCTCAGCTGCCACTCGGGCTTTGACTGAAGTGCAGAGACGAGCAGCAACTCTGCTGCTGCGAAGAGCTCAGGAGGACCAGTCACCGCAGCACTGGTTTCATTGCTATGGATTCAGCCTGGGCAACACACACATTTTTGGCCTCAGTCTTGTTCAGGCAAAACTTCCTATTTGTATTTTGAAAAAAAATCATCTTTTGCAGAGTGTAAAGTGTAATGTATCATCTGTGATTTGCCTTCAAGTTAGCTCCCCGCTAAGAGCAAAGCCTGGTGTTACAGACTGTAACGTAATTATGCTAAAGTGCACTTTCCCCCGAGCAGCGCGGGGGCGGAACAGGTCCCAGCCCTGCTGCCGCTCCCAACACGACCCCCCAACGACCCGCTCGCCGCGCGCCAACTGCCGACCCCGCCCCCGGCGCGCCTACATAAAGGCTCTCAGCCCTGACGGGCGTCCCGCACAACGCCTTGGAAACAACCTTTTATTAAAAAAAAAAAAAAAAAAAAAATCCACAGCTGCTTTTTGGGGGAGCCAGGAGCCCCACCCCTCACGCTTGTTTAACTTCACGTGTAAACGGGGCCCAGCAGCACCAAACCCCTCCTAAAAAATCAAGCCGCCACCTGGGCAGATGCCTTTGATTTCCTCCAGCAGGATCGGGGTGAGAGGGGATAAAACCCCTTGTTTTGTCCTTTTGTCAATGTTTGCTTCCCCTCAGCTGGTGCCTGGGGCTGTTGATTAGGGATTCAATCTATTATTATTATTATTATTCTCCTCCTCGTCTCTCTCCTTCCCTCCCCCACCCTCCCGGAGGCTTTTGGCTCTGCCCGGAGAGCAGTCACGGGGTCCTGGACGAGGCTGACGTCAGTTCCTTATTCCCGATTCCTCGGGCAAAATCCTTCCTGGGCCGCCCCAGACGTCCTGTCGATGCTACCGGGGGACTGTCCCACAGACCCCGACCATGGTCCTGCCCGGCCCAGAGCGTGGTTTGGCCGTGCCAAGCTGACAGCCCCCTCCCCCGCCACTGCACTACGTATAATGGCTTGAATAAGGGACCGGTTTTGACTGGGTTTCCGGTTGGAAATCTTTTTGGGGCCACCCCACCCCACACCCCTGCCACCGGGGGACTCTTCTGGACGTCTGTAGCCAGAGACTTGCCCGGCCCAGAGCACAGTTTGGCCACGCCGAGCTGCTTACCGGCATATTCCACCCCCGCCACCCAAACCCACTCTACTAAATCTATGCTCTTGAATTAGGAACTGGTTTTGGGGGTGAGATTGTGATTGGATTTCCTTTTTGGGCCACCCCGCACCATGTCTCTCTGGCACCGGGGGACTCTCGACATCTCCCGGCCAAAGCTCAGTTTGTTCGTGCCAGGCGTCCATGTGACAGCCCCCCCCGCAGCCACTGGACTAAGTATATGAGTTTAAATTAGGAACTGGTTTCTGGACTGGGATTAGAGGTGGGAATGCTTCTGGGCCAGCTTGCACCGTGACTCTGGCACTAGGGGAGTCTGCTGTAGAGACAGACAAGAGTAGGGTGGGTGCTGCGGGGGTGGCAGAGGGTCCTGGCCTCTCGCTGCTGCAGACGCTTCCGAGTCTTCCAGGGGGTGCAGTCGTGTGGTCTCACCCGCACACATCCACGGCATAGCTCACAGGCTGGTGGCACTGGTTCCCTGCTGCCCCGATGCCTGGGTCTCCTGAATCCCGGCAGAAGTGAGATCAAATCACACCAGGGTAGCACCCACTGGGGAAAGCAGGGGGCAACGTCCTCCCCTGCACGACTGTGCACAGGCTGTGCCCCTGGTCTGCTCGCTC
Source organism: Alligator sinensis (assembly GCF_000455745.1). NCBI lineage: Eukaryota > Metazoa > Chordata > Crocodylia > Alligatoridae > Alligator > Alligator sinensis. The sequence goes on from NW_005843019.1 coordinate 70,889, forward strand.
CCAATGTATTTCCCCTCCCACCTTCCAAAATGTGCAAGGTCTAAAAGGAGCTGTGCACTGTGCAGCCCAACCCAGAGGGAGCAGGGTGGTACAACTGGTGCTTTGTACCCAGCTGTCCCAGATGGATGTCAGTGCACTTGTATTTTATGGGCAGGTTATGACAAATGGCTACATATGTCTAAAGAAGTACAGAGGCACATAAATAACCATCAACTAATATATAATACAAGAAAGTTCATGATGATACAGTATAATATAAAATTAAACACTATAATATAACTTAGCCTAACCTAACAAAATATATAGTGGGGAGAGGAGAGGCAGGGGAGTGGGAAGGGCTGGAGAGGAAGGGGGCAGAGCAGGGGGAATAGCTTTCAGGTGTACATTTTCTGCCCTACACCCTGCAGCCCTCACATCCACTCCTCCAGGCTCGATGTCCTGCAGACCAGGTCCTTAAAAACAAAAAGGCAACAGAGAAACTCCTAGCAGCTTCCCAGGTGGCAGAGGAGAGAGAAAAACCAAAAGATGATGAATGGGGAGCAGAGACCACCATGCAGACGCGTGACGCATCAGTCACCCATGCTGACGAACATCAGCAGCGTCACAGCGTGACCTGCCCAGCTGGTTGGAAGTTGGTCCTGACTAACATCAGCAGAGTCCCAAGAGTCAGAAACTTCGACCAGAGAGACAGGGTGGGCCCCACAGGCTGGTGGTGGTCACACAGCACGGACAGCTGCCGCCTGCCTGGGGCATGTTTTAGAAATCCAGGTGCAAGCAGTGGGAACTGTCCCCAGGGGCAGGGCCCGGAGCAGGCAATACCCACACAATGCTCCCATGCAACGAGGAAAATTTCCCAAGATGCCAAGAAGAGGCAGGCACCAAACCCCAGGCCTGCTCCCCACTGAGCTCTGCCACCAAGCAGCCACTGGGGTGCTACTGTTCTGGCGTCTTACCGGGAGGGGGCCGGGGGCCGCGGGTCTCTGTCTATGCTCCCGGAGCACGGGAACTGCCAGAGTACAGCCCCGAGAATCCTCTTCAGTAACTGCAGTGCAATGAATCGTGGCACGGAGTCAGTGAGAGAGAAGAAAACTCACAAGATTAAAATCAATACAAAACCATGGCCACAGCCTGACCCCACTGAGCAGCTCCCCTGACAATGCCCATGGCTGTGCCTGGGTGAGTGCACTGCTGACACAGCTCTCGGGTGGCCAGTGACAGCTGCTGACTGTTGGTAACCAGCACTTCCATCCAGCTATTCAGTTCCTGGGCCCTGCTCCAGGATCAGGCCTCCTAAACCTCTCGCCACTGCTATCACTTCCTGCCCAGGGCCTCTTCCTAGAAGATGTGTCCTAGACAACTTCCACCGAGTCCCAGCCGTGGGGCTCCTAGGTGTCAAGAGACATCCCTGGTGAGAAACACGAGCCAAGTCTGAGAGTAGAGGTGATGCAGCTGCCTTCAAAAACAGCCAGCTGGTGTGGGGACGACTGCTTCTGCCTTACACGAAGCGGATGGGTAAGACCCTCTAACCAGGAACCTCTGGTATGGTCCTAGCAGGAGCACTGGCAAAGCGCAGTCAAGGTCACCAGACATAACACCCTCAAGACATGTCCCAAGACATAACAGCCTCACCTGCCTGTCTCCCCTGACTTCATGAAGAGGAAGAAAAATCTGAGTGGCATCACACTAATTCAATTCCCTTGCAGTACATGGGAGGCTGAGACGCCATGTAAAGATGTTCCAGCACAGCATATGAAAGGGCAATTTCAAGTATGTTCTGATGACACGGGCCATTGCTGGAGTGCAGAATTAGAAAAGCTGTTAGTACTAAGAGATGTGATACCTTTTTCAGTGACTCCAGGAGATATTGTATTGCCCCCTTCACATTGGGTCCAGGTTGACCCAGTCCCCAAGTTCTTCCTGCCTGGAAAGTTGAACATGATGTTACTCACAGGACTGCAAAGTCCAAGAGGTGCCTTGGAGCCCCACGGTGTTAGGACTGGGGTAAGAGAAGACTGTGCACCAGCCCAGCACTTCCCGTCTCAAGGGATGCAATTGGGAAAGGTGGAAAGATACAGGAGCTCCTGCATGAAGAACATTTCCACAGGAGCTTTAGTATTTCTGTTCCAACTGTATGACAAACAGCTGCCAAAAGCCTCCTAGTTCTCCGGGAGCTTCACCCACCCATTAAGGCTGTCTTGCACTACAACCTGAGCTTGCAGACATTGGCCAATAGTCCCTAGGCAGGACGGGCTTTTATACATGTGTGTTCAGAATATGAATCGTCCAACCCTTCAGTGGGAGCCCCTGAGAAAGCAAAGAGGCTGCAACGGGAGGTTCATGCACAATGGTTCCTGCATCCTGAGGCTGGGGCATAAACCTCTGATTCCAGTAACACTAATGGTCTGATCCTGCATCACAATGTTGTCTTCCCTGGCAGTGGGACCAGGGTGAGTGATAGCACTGGATTGGTTCCAGATGGGCATTGGAGGGCACGTTGCACTTCCATCACCTCGTCTATCTATCCATCCCATCCATTCATCTAGAAGTTGATACTTGGGATACTATAAGCATCCCAAGAGCCAGAAACTGCAATCAGAGAGCCAGGGTGGGCCCCACTGGTTGCAGTTCCCACTGCACTGGCAGCTGCTGCCCGCTGTGGACACGGGTTAGAAATCCAGCCTTAAGCAGTGTGAAGTGTCCCCATGGGTAGTGACCTGAAGGGATCCTAGACTGGGTTCAAAGACACAAGTGGACATCCGGGAAGGTAACTCACCTCTGCCTGCCCTGGCTGCTTCCCAGGCATGGCAGCTTCCTTGTTCTGTGTGCCCTGAAGAGATCAAGGTCATAAATACAAGGCACTTTCCACAAACTAAGGTGGTTGCTGACCAAGGACGGTGGTCCTCCACCTCCAGGCCTGGAGCTTTTCCCTGAGGGAAACCCCTTGTGCTTGCAGACTCTGCCCAGGGCCAAGTGACCTTCTGGGTCTGCCTTGGTCTCCACCAGAGCTTAGCCCAGGTCCCTGGCAGGGCAGGGGAGCCCCAGCCCGGCCTCTTCCAGCACAGGGCAGGGCTGGCGCACACACGGTGCTCAGGGGGAAACTGGCTGCTTAGGCAGCAGCTCTCCCGGCAGCAGAGCAAGGGCATCTCCCTGCAAAGGGCTCGTTTGCTGGAAGCAGTGCGGCTTCTAGGTGCCAAGAGATATGTCTGGGGAGGAACATAGGCCTAGTCCGAGGGCAGACGCAAGGACACGCACCAGCCCTTTCAGCTGGGGGTGGGGAAGACAACTTACTAGGGCTGGTGTCTGCCGCTGCCTCGGCTGCTCATGTCTGAAGGGTGCCGAAGCCCCTGCTCCACCCTGCCAGGCTCCCCTGCAGCGGGCTGGCCCTGCTGGATGCTGCCAGACACAAGTTGAACATTGTGTTATGGGTTGGGCCTTGACACATTTCAATCCCCAAGTAGCCAGAGGGAAAGGAGTCCGAAGCGACAGCTGCAAAAAGGAGGCAGACACCAAGCCCCGAGGTCCTCTCCCACCAGAGCTCTGCCACCGAGCAGCTGTTGAGGTTCGGCTCTTATCGTGTCTTACCGGCACGGCACCGGGAGGACGCTGGCCCCAAACCCTCCTCCTTGGAGGGCACGGGTACTGCCATCGTGCAGCCCCGAGTAGCATCTTAAGTGTCTGCAGTGAAAGAAATGGTGACATGACGTCAGTGAGGGAGAAGATGAAACACTTGATTAAAACCAAAGCAATGCCCCAGCCACAGCCCCACTCCCACTGACAGGCACTCCTGGCAATGCCCCTGGGTGTGCCTGGGTGAGCACGGAGGCAGCTCTCACGTAGGACACGGTCAAAGCTGCTGACTGTAGCTAATCATCATTGCCATCCAGCAGCTCAATTCTGGTCCTCTCAAACCCCATGGACCTGCTATCGGTTCCTCCACAGGGCCCTTCCCAGAAGATGGGCACAACACTTCCCATGAGTCCCAGCTGTGGGGCTCCTAAGCACCAAGAAACGTGGCTGGTGAGTAGTACCAGCCTAGTTTGAGGGTCGAAGTCACAGACCCACCACTGAAGCTCATTCAGATTGTCCCCAGGGCCAAGTGACCTCCCCAATTTGCCCTGGGCTTCACTGGAGCCTGGCACAGGTCCCTGGCAGTACAGGGCAGACCCAACACACAGTCTCCACGCTGGAGAGAGTCTCGCCCATGTGGTGCTGGGGGAAGCTGGGTGATCACACAGCCCCTTCCCAGCTGCAGGACAAGAGCATCTCCCTGCAAAGCACTGGTGCAGCCAAGAGGCTGAATAAAAACATTTCCCTGGACCAGGAAACCTAAATTTCTGACTCACCAACTCCACCAGTGGGCAAGGCCATTCCTCCATCCCCCATCTGGTGCCCATCTCCGAATTCCCTGGGCTGGGATATGGAGTAACGCAGGCCTGGAAAGGAAAATACAGTTAGCTCTTGGACTGTGACAGCACAACACATCTGGAGCGTGCCTGGGGATTGGGTTGGGGCAGTGGGAGTACGACCCCCACCACCTCAGGGCTACTGGTGCTCCTGATCCAGGCCACAGCCACCCCAGGCAGAAGAGTCCTGTGCCCTTTCACTGGGAATAGCTCTGCGGGGATCTTCCAGGTTGATCCAGCAGAGCACTTGGACATGGACAACTCCTAGCTCCAAAGTGCTCTCCTACTTGCTGGCTGGATGCCATGGGACGTATTTGTGGCCCCCTTCCAGCCTGAAGTGGGGATTCCTGCACTGTAGGGTGCTCTTTTGCTCCATTTTGTAAGTTCACAAACAAATCATTTCTGTCCTGACCCTGCAGCTCTGGGCCACGGGGCTGTGTTCCAGCTAGTGGAGCAAACATCATGGATGGGGCCCTGTCATGAACCTGGTTCCTGGTGTTTAAGGAGTAGGGCAGGGGCTATTTCAAACTGGCTATGCCTGGATTGGATTGATAGTATTGCGGGAGGCTGCCCCTGGCTCCAGGAGTGAGCTTCAATCCCTTAGCTGTCTTGTGCTCCATGCGCCCAAATGGTACCAGTCCTGTCCTCAGACACTGTATCACATTAGGGGCATAATCTTGCTTATATCTGTGGCAGTCGGGTGGCAAGGCAGACTGAGGCTATGGGCTCAATAGCCTAGAATGGCAGGCGAGTACTGGTGACACCGGAGAGGAGCTAGGCACACGATGCGTAATGGTTGAAAAACATCTCTTTACTTACGCTGACGGTGATGATTACAGTGTAGGTCGATGGAACTGGGCTTGAGTTACAGTTACAACGAAAAAAAACCACGACGAGTTGCAAAGACGGTAAATGCGATAAGAGATGATGCAACAAGATATGAACGACGGTTGTAAACGGCTTTTTGATGCGGCCGTGGGGGGGGGAAAGCTCGTCAAATTGGATATCGGCGACGGGAGTACCCTCCGAGAAACACCCGGAATATTTCCTCTGAGAAAAACCGTGCAGAATAGCTCTTTGAGAGAAAACTGCGGAGGAGCTCTTTCCTCAGAGAAAACCACAGGGTACCTCCCCATGGGCGGAAACTAACTTAGCTTTTAAATGGCCGGGAAACCAATCGCAACTTGTCAAATATGAATAATTTGGAAATGGCCAATAGTGGTGTGCGCATCTGCATATGATTGGCGGGAAATTTTTCTAAGCTTGTAATTTTCCATGACCTAGCTTAGTCACTGGGCTCTGGTACAGCGGGATTTTCCCCCTGCGACCTACTTTAGCTGTGACCTCTATATCACCCCAAAGGAACTCTCCACCGTGGCACAGGCGTACAGGCCAAATGGGATCTTCCAATGCACCAGGACTGTACTAAACTGCTGAGTGAGGAGATGGAATATACCAAACCCAACAGTTACCACAGTTGCTAGGCAGACTCTATTGTGTCGGAGACACTTCTCAATCTGGATACGTACTAAAAATTGAGCAATACCAATCACCTAAAAAGGCTTTCTATTGTGTCAGGGACACTCACTTAATTTGGGTTATGACATGCCCCCTTGGCCATGACACAATAGATTAAGCACTTCAATTATGAGCTCGTCGCCGTACGGGTTAGGTGGCAAATGGGTATATTAAATTGTCATCTCATCTATAAACTCGTCGGGCTCAGGAAGATTTGATAACCGGGTATAAACGTAAGCAATAACTAAGGCAATCATTATAAGGTTAATCAATGAAATTATGCCCGTAACAAAAAGTCCAATTGCAAGAATCTCGATGGGCGACCTGGTGATGTCACTCGCCGAGGCTCGTGGTGGTGCTCTTTCTCCATCGAGGGTCCGGGCAGCGTCCGTCAGGTTATTCGGGTTGACGATGTACCATGAACTTGACCCGTGTACCATAACGGAGACCACTAGGACGACCCAGATGTGTTTCATGTCAGTGGACCTGTTACGGCTCCCTTGTCGATCAACACTGAAAGAAAACATAAACAACAACAAGCAGTAACTAGGGTCATAACTGGGTTAAAGTTCAACAGGTTAACTAATTTTGATGGGCAAGGTCTGCCACTGCTGGTGTTCGGTTAGGGTTCTGCTCGAATGGTTCTTCTCCAATTTGATGTTCCTCTTCCTTTGGCGCAGGTTTCTCGTCAACGTCTTAATACTGTTTTCTGTCCATTTACGACATCCTTTACACCTTATTTTTCCGTCCAAAATTCCCTTCCTTTCCTTCTATCTTTTACTTCTACTTCCCTTTTCCTCTTCCTTTTGTGTACAGGTCCCTATAGAACCTGATCACCTTTCTTTCTTTGTCTTTACTACTTGCCCCCTTCCATCATCATCTTCTTCATCTCTTTCCTCACTTTCTGAACTTTCTTTTGTAAAATATACACCCTTGTTGGTATAGACTCGTGGCACCATACATTCTTAGGATGTTGGTTCGAGCGCTCTTTGATGGTTAATTAATTTGAGTAACTAAAGACCTTGCGTCGTATTGTTGGGTTAACAGAATTATATACAATGGGACTGGTATATAGGCGAAGATCCGTGGTCCGAGCTCAGAGTTGTCATCGTTGATCCGTCCGGTGGCAGTTATTCATCCCCTGGTTTTTTTTCCTAGGGACTAATCCTAATCCTCGCGCTAGTTGTTGTTGTCCTTCATCCCCTAGGGCGCGCAACTGTCGCTTGGTAAGTTTGGTGTGATACAGGAGAAAACCAAACATTGCTCTCTCTTCTGGCGTCCTCTGGGGTAATTCTTTCCCTTCTCTTCGTGGGGTAAACTGCCCTTGATATCCGACCAGGTAAGCGGCTGTTGGACTTGTTACTGTATCTTGAGGCTGACACAGCTCTCCGCTTCCTGCCCCCTCCCCGTAACTAGGAGGCGGGGCTGGTTCATAGCCTCTGACCTCGTGGCAGCCTTCTCCTGCCAGCTGTCCCGGGCACCAGTCGCTCTTCCCCGTCCCTACAAAGTAACTCAGGAGATGTCTCCAGGAACTTGCCCCCTCCCCATAACTAGGAGGCGGGGCCGCTGGGACCGACATCACCTTAGGGGGCGAGTTTGCTGGGTGAAGTCCCGCCTTCTCCTCCGTGACTCCGCCCTTCTTTTCCGGGGGACCCGAGCGGCTCACTTTTCTTTCAGCGCCATTTTCTGGTGGTGGTGACGGGCCTTTTCGCGCCGCTATTTCTGTGGCGGCCCTGCTGACTTCTGTTAACTGGGCTTCCAGGTTAGCATTTTCAGACAGCAGATGCGAAATAGATCTAAGCATTATACTGATTATTTTCCCCTGGTGCCACTCTGGTTCTGACCATTTGGTCGCGGTGTGGCCCTCTGTTTCGAAGTTTTTCCGGAGCTGTGTCAGCACCTCGTGGCCGCGCGACTGGGGCGCTAGAGCCGGGAAGTCAAATTTATCGGGGTTTGTTCCTTCCCCATTCTCGCGCACACACCGAGTACAGTGGGCAAACTCCTGGGCAGGGTGTGGATCCCTCGCGCCCTCCGCCTTCACTCATGATAGAGACAGCGTTCCCATCTCGTCCTGCGGCATGCACACCACTCATCCTCCGCTCAGTACACACCCAAAAGAGCATAGACCCCGCTGGACGGCCCACTCTTTTCTGGCTCCCGTCTCTCCCCAGATAGAAAAGTAGCCGGCAACCTCATTTTTACTTCTTCCCCCTGCCTGATGGTAGGCAATATGGGCCCACAGTCTGGCGCTCCCCACTGCGCCATGGGCAGTATTTCACTAGTTCCAACTCCAAGGTGTCTTCCCCAGATCCTGTTCGTGACGCCATGTGGCGGTTGGGTGGCAAGGCAGACTGAGGCTATGGGGTCAATAGCCTAGAACGGCAGGCGGGTACTGGTGACACCGGAGAGGAACTAGGCACACGATGTGTAATGGTTGAAAAACATTTCTTTACTTACACTGACGGTGATGATTACAGTGTAGGTCGATGGAACTGGGCTTGAGTTACAGTTACAACGAAAAAAACCCATGACGAGTTGCGAAGACGGTAAATGCGACAAGAGACGATGCAACAAGATATGAACGACAGTCGTAAACGGCTTTTTGATGCGGCCGTGGGGGGGGGAAAGCTCGTCAAATTGGATATCGGCGACGGGAGTACCCTCCGAGAAACACCCGGAATATTTCCTCTGAGAAAAACCGTGCAGAGTAGCTCTTTGAGAGAAAACTGCGGAGGAGCTCTTTCCTCAGAGAAAACCACAGGGTACCTCCCCATGGGCGGAAACTAACTTAGCTTTTAAATGGCCGGGAAACCAATCGCAACTTGTCAAATATGAATAATTTGGAAATGGCCAATAGTGGTGTGCGCATCTGCATATGATTGGCGGGAACTTTTTCTAAGTTTGTAATTTTCCATGACCTAGCTTAGTCACTGGGCTCTGGTACAGCGGGATTTTCCCCCTGCGACCTACTTTAGCTGTGACCTCTATATCACCCCAAAGGAACTCTCCACCGTGGCACAGGGTACAGGCCAAATGGGATCTTCCAATGCACCAGGACTGTACTAAACTGCTGAGTGAGGAGATGGAATATACCAAACCCAACAGTTACCACAGTTGCTAGGCAGACTCTATTGTGTCGGAGACACTTCTCAATCTGGATACGTACTAAAAATTGAGCAATACCAATCACCTAAAAAGGCTTTCTATTCTGTCAGGGACACTCACTTAATTTGGGTTATGACACTATCCGCCACTGTAGCCATGCCCACGCCTTGCAGGTAGTGCTGCGTATCACTTCAGGGGGTCCCCGACTGCATCACAAAACTCAGACCTCACGTTGGGTGCCCCTCAGGTCCCCTTCAGCCTTCCTGGCTTTGTCCCCTTTTCTCTGGCTGTGCTCCTTCAGATGAGCTCCACAACCTTGGACTTCAGGTTCTGGACTTCATTCCCGTCCTGCCCTTCTCAGGCTGCTTGGGCCCCTGGCCCTGCCCTCACCCACCTCAAGCTGCTTGGGCCCCTGCACTTGCCCTGGTACAGTTGGTGCCTTGTGTCCCAGCCCCTGGGGTCCCTGACCCTGGCTGGACAGCTGTCATGCTGCTCAGGCCCTTTAAGATCTCTCACCTTTGCAGGGCTATTCTGGGTGCCCCTCACATACCCCCGTGGCATCCATACCACCCCTATACCCACAACCCAATCCTCCAGTCTTAGACTTCAATGTAACACAAATATAAGCAAACAGCTTCCCAAGACAAACTTTACCCTCACTCTGGGTCGATGCCTCACCACAAGCCATACCTCCCCTTTAGCTAGCCTGACCATAGCGAGATCCTAGACATCCGGGACACTGCCCCCAACCTCTCCTCCCCGTGCTCTCACAAGCTGGCAGGGGGCCAGGTCACCATGCCATGCCGATCTGATTCTCTGTCCTGCAGCCCTGCATTTCTGGACACCCAAAATACCAGGCTGGCCTCTTAAACCTGGGATTGTCCTGGCTAAACCAGGACAGGTGCTCAGCCTACCTTTGGCTGCTCTGTCTAGCACATCTGGGTAGTCTGGGTGTCCATGGCAGTGTTCCCTGAAGCCTCTCTCTTCCAGGAGCCCCTTTCCCCCAGCATGCAGGGCAAGACTGCCCCTTTTGCCTCAGACCCTAGGCTTATATACCTCTAAGCCCCTCCCCTTCCGGTCACATGGCATGCCAGCCACACACCATGGCCAGCACGCGCTCTTCTGCTGCAGCTGCACACAGCTGGCTTGGCCTGCTGCACCCTCTCATTCAAGTGCCAGGAGCCTCTGGCTCCCTTCCACATAACGGGTCCACACAGCACATGGTGGGAGCGCCAAGAGGCTTCCCCTGACGTCGTGACTTATTCTGTGGCCGCAAACGTGACCTGCAGAAAAATCCAGTCCGATGATGGAGGAGCGAGGCGTTGGGAACACCGAGGAAAGGAGGTCTGTCGGCCGCTCAGCAGAGGTCACGCAGCATTGGGCTCGAGCACTGTCAGCGATGGGCCCTTCTTGTTCCCATACCTAAGCCTAGGAGGTCTCAAGTACTACCATGGAAATTCAGCTCCACTCTGCAAAGCAACTGTTTTAGCCAGTGGTGGTCTCTCTCCTGTGAATCGTGCTGGCCAGAAGCCCAGGGGTCCTGGACACTGCTGCCTGGGGAACCTGGCCTGGGTCCCCATGGAGAACCGTCCCCCCGTCTGCCTCTAGGGAGAGGAAGTGAAGGTAGGAGAAGCCCCACATTCCCCTCACTGCTCTCTCTGGACAAGTGTCACTTGGTAGTTCCCCTAACCATTTCCCTTACCTCAGGAGATATCGTATGCGCGGGTCTAAGACGCCCACAGGGCAGCAGGCAGATTGCTCTGCGGGCGCGTCTCTCCCGCACCCTTGGTAGACCCTGAGGGGAGAGAGGGCATTACCGTGTTAGGCTGGACTCAGGCAGATGACTCTAACTAGCTGCAGAAAGGTGCCTAATTGTCCGGGAGTTTCACCCATTGGTGCCTACACATGTGGTCTGACACGTACTATTTACAACCCATGGGAGCAGACTCAATAAATCGGCTCTGATCTGTTGTAATCAGAAAGTACCAGTGTGCTTCATTTCAGAATGGCCACAGGGTGATTTGATAAAAACTCTTTGAATGAGGTTTAGTTAAAGCAGCCCGGTAGCCGTTCTGAAACACAGGATGCTTAATAGATGTGACACCGCAGTGTTTTAAGCATGTTTATAGACACCCATTAAGAAACGTGTATAGATACCCATTAAGGCTGCCAGGCTCTACCACCTGAGCTTCCAGGCTGGCAGCTATCGGGCAATAATCCTTCAGCAGCATGGGGTTTTATACAGGCGTGCACAGAACAG
>NW_005843019.1:82205-93796 GCF_000455745.1 Alligator sinensis
CTCCTAAATGGGAATGTCTGAGAACGGCAAAGAGGCCGCAAAGGGAGATTCGTGCACAAAGGTTCCTGCATCCGGAGCCTGGGGGAGGCTGGGGCATAAACCTCTACTTCCAGCAGCACCAAGGGTCTGATCCCACATCACAAGGTTGGCTTCTCGGCAGTGGGACCAGGGTAAGTGATAGCACTGGCATGGGTGCTGGGTATTGGAGGGCACATTGCAGTTTCACTGCCTTTTCTATATGTCTGTCCCATCCATTTACCTAAAAGCTGGTCCTGACTAATACTATAAGTATCCCAAGAGTCAGAAACTCCCATCAGGTAGACAGTGTTGTCCTCAGGGGTGGCTGTCCACATGGCACTGACAGCTGTTGCCTGCCTTGGGCAGTGTGGAGTGTCCCCACAGGGGTAAGCAATGCTCCTGGCCTGAAGGGATCCTGACTGGTCTCAAAGGCACATGTGCATGGCTGGGAGGGAAACTCACCTCTGCCTGCCCTGGCTCTTCTCCAGAGATGGCAGCATCGGTGCTGTCTCCACTCTGAAAAGATCAGGTCATTAGCAAAATGCACCTTCCAAGCACCATGGCTCTTGTTGTCTAAGCAAGGGGACCCTCTGTCTCCAGGCCCTGAGATCTTCCCACAGGGAAACCTCTTGAGCTCACAGACGCTGCCAGTAGCCAAGTGACCTTCCAGGCTTGCCCTGGACTCCAGCCAAGCCTGGCACAGGAGCACAGGGGACCCCAGCCCTGCACCCTCCAGCACAGGACAGGGCTCGCCCAGGTGGTAGCTGCCTGCTCAGGCACCAGCTTCCCCAGAGACAGAAGCCAAAAACAAGACAAGAATTCAGTGAGCAGGGCATGAATCGAATCATGTTGTGAGGATATTTTCACTGAGATGCTGGAGACAGCTGCCCACTCAGGCATTAGAAGGCACATTTGCACTTCTCTTAATATACAGGAAAGATTTGCCAAGGGGCAAAGGGGGAGAGTGGACTGGGTGCGACCAAGATACCTGGGAAGGAGGTGGTGGAAGTTCCTGCCCAACCGTCGAAGCAGGCTCTTGTTTTACTGGAGCCTGAAAAAAGAAAGCACCAGTAGTCAGACGGTCTTCCCAGGGCTCGGTGCCCCCCACTGTAACTAGGCATGTAGACGGTGGGGCTCAGGTGGATGCCCGTCGCTCCTAGGGAACTCCCATACGGGCACAGCACATCCCCAAGGTTGTTTCCCTTGGGGGGAAGTCAAGGCTGCCAGGCTCCACCAGCTGAGCTTGCAGGTCCCAGGCTGGCAGAAATTGGCCAGCAGCCCGTATGCAGGATGGGATTTCATATACGAATCCTCTGACCCTTCAATGGGAACGTCTGAGAAAGGCCAAGAGGCTGCAAAGGGAGATTCGTGCAAAAAGCTTCCTGAACCCTGAGCCTGCAGGGAGGCTGAGCATAAACCTCTGCTTCCAGCAGTACCAAAGGTCTGATCCCGCATCACAAGGCTGGATCCCTGGCGGTAGGACCAGGCTGAGTGATAGCACTGGCATGATGCCAGGGGGGATTTCAGGGCACATTGCAGTTCCACCGCCTTTTCTATCTGCCTCTCTAGTCCATTTGGCTACAGGTTTATCTAGACCAATACTATAAGCATCCCAAGAGTCAGAAACTTCCATGAGGAAGACAGGGTGGGCCTCATGTTTTGCTGCCCCCACCTCACAGACATCAGCCTGCCGGGTCCCGTGTTGGAAATGCAGCCTCAGACAGTGTGAACTGTCCCCATTGGTAGGGGAAAGATGCACACACGGCCTGAAGGGATCCTAGACTGAGTTCAAAGGAGGAACATGACAGCTAGGATGGACATCTCTGCCTTCCCTGGCTGCTTTCCAGACACAGCAGCACCAGTGCTGTCTCCACGCTGAAAAGATCAGGTCATTAGCCTCACACACCTTCCAAGCACCAGTGCACTTGCTGACCAGCAATGGGCTTCCCCTGTCTCAAAGTCCGCACCAGCCAAGCGAGACGCAGGTCCTCAGCACCACAGGGGAGCCCCAGCCCTGCACCCGCTGGCACAAGACTGCTCTCACACGCACGGTATCCGGGGGAAGCCGGGTGCTCAGGCACCAGCTCCCCCCAGCAGGACAGTGGCTCTCCCTGCAAAGGGCTTGTTTGCTGGAAGTGGTGGGGCTCCGAAGTATTAAGGGGTGAAGCTGATTGGGAACGCAGGCCAAGTCTGAGGACACACACAAGGATCACACACCAGCCCTCTCAGATGCAGGTGGGGGAAGAACAGGAACTTACTGCGCCCCGCATTTGCTCCCCTTGGACGGGTGCGGAAGAGCTCATTTTTGCCTGCCGGGCTGCTCTGGGGCTTCTAGGCAGTGCTGGGTGTCATCACACACGACCGAACAGTGGTGTAGTACTTGTTGGAGTTGCATGCATTTCACTCCCAAGTCGAGAAAGGGGCAAGGGAGTCCAAGGGAATGGGGAAGATTTGCCAAGGGGCAAAGAGGAGGCAGACTTGGCACCCCAGGACCTCTCCCAGCAGAGCTCTGCCACAAAGCTTCAAAACTAAACTGACACGAGGACCTTTCCCTCAGGCCAAACCAAACATAGCGCCTTCTCCAGCTCAAGCTTTCCCTAACCCAGAACAACCGGTGCTCAGCTTCCTTTCCAGGACCCATTCCCAACAGAAAAGCCTAAGCCCTGAGCAGAAAATGGGGTGACACCCAGAAACAAGGACTGTGCTTTTCACCCTTAGTCACATGTGCTTGGACGAGGAGTCATTTTCAAAGCAGAGCTTGCAACGTGATGGACTCTCCTTAGGTCTGGAGACAAGGAGTCCCCACAGGCAGGAAGAAATTCTCCCTACAGAGCCAGAGCTGTGCTCAGCTGTCACCTGAAAGGGAAACCAGGGTACCTGGGAAGGAGTTCCTTAGCTTTCCTGGCCTTCTTTGCGAGCGTACCTGGCAACGGGTTGTTATAACTGCCTGGCCGTCCTTGCAGGCAGGCTCCCATTTTCCCAGTGCCCAGAAAATAGAAAGGCAATAATCAGACACGCCTGCACAGGTTCTGTGCACCCAGCCAGAGCAAAGCAACGCAAAGAATTAAATCACGGACAAAACCTGAAGAAAAGCTGGCAAACTCAAGGCTACCTATTCATTGTCTTCTCCATCCTTCTATCTTTATAGAAAACGGAGAAGAAGCAGTGAATGGAAAAGCTCTAACATTGGCCAGATCCAACAGGGGGGATGAGAGTTGCCCTTTAAAGATTCTGTATCAAAACCTTCAGGAGTCTGGAGGGCACCTGTCGGCTACCTGGAAATCTTCTCTACTAAATTGTCAAATGAAAAAGTGATATTGCCGCTAAGATTTCCTACCTTCCTCGGTAGGGCTGCGGTCCTCCTCGCTCTCGCAGTTGCCATCTTCCGCTGTGCCTCTTGGGAAAAGGTGGGCTTCAACTCCTCACTTGCCTGGAAAGTGAAGCACTGTGTTACCTGTGAGATTTTTGAAGCCAGAAAGCTGCCCGAGAAGGCCATTTACTTAGCAAAGGAGAAGAAAAAGAACATCATCCAGTGCTTAAGATGCCACATCAGGTGCCAGAGAGAGGGAGGAAGATCCTCGGGCCATTCCTTGACAGGAGAGTATTCACAACCAGGGAAAGAAGTGGAACCAAAGCCCCAGGAAGGCAATGAGCGTCTCCTCATCAACTTCTGTGGAGTTTGGATCCGGTCTTGGGGTAGTACGACCCACGGCCTGAAGGGATCCTAAACTGCATGAACGA
The DNA here is from genome assembly GCF_000455745.1 of Alligator sinensis. Taxonomy (NCBI): domain Eukaryota; kingdom Metazoa; phylum Chordata; order Crocodylia; family Alligatoridae; genus Alligator; species Alligator sinensis. Next base: position 85,965 of record NW_005843019.1, read on the forward strand.
CGCATGCCCCTGGCAGCTGCGGGGGCACAGCTCCACTGGCATGGAGCTCTCCCAGACACCGCTGGTGCTGTCGATGGTGGGGAGCACTGACTGGGGTTGGTGAACGCTCGAAGAGGCGTTATGTAGGGGGTGCACTGCCATGGTACCCAGGTCCTAGTAGCCACAAAGAAGAGCTCCAGCCCACAACGTGTCCGGGGGGAGCTGGGTGTTCCCATTGCCGCTCCCGCACCAGCAGGGCAAGGGCATCTCCCTGCAAAGGGCTCATTTGCTGCAGGCAGTGGGGAAGCTTTAGCATCAATCAGATTCAAGAGGAGGGTCAGAGCCACCGCTTAAGCTAAGATTCTGTATCAAAACCTTGAGGAGTCTGAAGAGGGCAACTCTCAGGTACTTGGAAATGTTCACTGGCAAAATGTCAAATGTAACAGTGATATTGCTGCTAAGATCATTTCCTACCTTCGGTGGCAGGGCTGCAGCCTCCTTTGCTTTCCCAGTGCAGGTTTTATCTGGTGGTGCCTGGCTAGTGCTGGGCTTGGACTCCTTGCCGGCCTGGAAAGTGAAGCACATTGTTACCTGTGAGACTTTGGAAGCCAAAAGCTGCCCGAGAAGCCTATTGCTTAGCAGAGGAGAAGCAGAAGAACATCATCCAGTGCTTAAGATGGCAAATTAAGTGCTGCAATAGGGAGAGGGAGGAGGATGCAGGGGCCATTTCTCGTGAGGAGAGCATTTGGGACCAGGGAAAGAAGTGGAACCGCAGCCCCAGGAAGTCAATGTGGATCTCTTCACTGATCTCAGTGGAGTTTGGATCTGGTCTTGCAGAGACCACTGGAGAAAAAACAAGAGCTGAATTCAGTTAACAGGACAAATTGAACCATGCTGTACGAAATATGAACTGAAATGCTGGAGACTGGTGTCCATCAGCCATTAGAAGGCAGATTTGGGCTTAATTTAATATAAATCTTATTTCTCTGTAAGGTTTAAGAAGCCTTTAATTGCCTCAGGCTCAGAAGAGAAGAACTGCTGTTCACCGGGTCAGACCAGAGGTCCACCTTGCCCAGACACCCATGTCCCACAGGGGCAGAGAGTGGATGGGGGAAGGGAGAGTGGACGGGGTGTGAGCAGGATACCTGGGAAGGAGCTGGTGCTACTTCCAGGCCACTCTTAGAAGCCCGATCTTTTTTGGCTAGAGTCTGAAAAAAGAAAACACAAGTAGTCAGACAGTCTTCCCTTGCCCCTGTTCCCCGACTGACAACTAAGCATGAAAGAAACACCACACAACACTAAATTACATATGGGAAATGAAGCAAAGCCAGAGACAGTCAGTTCTGGCAACTCTAGAGGGGCCAAAGGGCAACCAGCAGTAGACGGTGGGGCTCAGGTGTGTGCACGTCCTTCCTTGGGAGCTCCTCTATGGGCACAGCACGCTCACAAGGTTGTTTCCCCGGGGAAATTCAAGGCTGCCAGGCCCTACCAGCTGAGCTTGCAGGGTCCAGACTGGCAGACATTGGCCAGCAGTCCCTTGGCAGGACACGGTTTTATACACGTCTGCACAGAACACGAATCCTCTGACCCTTCAATGTCCCACAGGGGCAGAGAGTGGATGGGGGAAGGGAGAGTGGCTGGGGTGTGAGCCAGATACCTGGGAAGGAGCTGGGGGAACTTCCAGGCCACCCTTGGGAGCAGGAACTTTTTTTGCTACTGTCTGAAAAAAGAAAACACAAGTAGTCAGACAGTCTTCCCATGACCCCGTGCCCCCAGCCACAACTAAGCATGAAAGAAACACCACACAGCACTAAATTACACGTAGCAAATGAAGCAAAACCAGAGAAAATCAGTTGTGACCACTCTAGAAGCAGAAAAGGCAACCAGCAGTAGCCGTTGGGGCTCAGGTGGATGTCCATCCTTCCTAGGGAGCTCCTCTATGGGCACAGCACGCTCACAAGGTTGTTTCCTGGGGGGAATTCAAGGCTGCCAGGCTCTACCAGCTGAGCTGGCAGGTTCAAGACTGGCAGACACTGGCCAGCAGTCCCTAGGCGGGACACGGTTTTATACACGTCTGCACAGAACACGAATCCTCTGACCCTTCAGTGAGAAGGTCTGAGAAAGGCAAAGAGGCTGCAGAGGAGATTTGAACACAAGGGTTCCTACATCCTGAGTGTGGCAGAGGTTGGGCATTAACCTCTCCTTCCGGCAGTACCAGAGCCCTGATCCCATATCACCATGCTGGCTTCTAAGTCAGTGGGATCAGGGTGAGTGCTAGCCCTGGCATGGTGCCACATGGGAATAGCAGGGCACGTTCCCGTTCCATCGTCTTTTCGATCTGTCGGTCTCATCTGTTGGCCTAGAAGTTGGCCCTGATTAATAGTATAAGCATCCCAGGACTCAGAAGCTGGCATCATATCGACAGGGTGGGGTTCCTGGGCTGCTGTCCCCACGCCACTGACAGCTGCTGCCTGCCTGGGGCACATGTTGGAAATCCAGCCTCAAGCACTGGGAAGTGTCCCCGGGTGCAGGGGTAAGTAATGCCCATGGCCTGATGGGAACCTAGACTGTATTCAAAAGCACAAGTGCATAGCCAGGAGGAAAACTCAGCTCTGCCTGCCCTAGCTGCTTCCCACAAACGGCAGCATCAGTGCTGCCCCCACTCAGAAAAGATGAGGTCTTTAGCAAAATGCAGCTTCCGAACACCACGGCACTTGGTGACCAAGCAAGAAGTCCCTTCCCGCGCCAGAGCCTGAGCTTTTCTCACAGGAAAACCCCTCGATCTTGTAGATCCTGCCCGCACCCAAGTGATATTCTGGGTTTCACTTGGCTGCAGCCAAGTGTGGCACAGGGCCCCAGCCCCACAGGGGAGCCCCAGCCCTGCATCTCCGGTACAGGAGAGGGCTTGCACCCTGGTGGGGGCTGGGGGGAAGCTGGCTGCTCAGGCAGCAGCTGCCCCAGCTGCAGGACAAGGACATCTCACTGCAAAGGGCTCATTTGCTGCAAGCAGTGGGACTGCTAAGAGGCAAGTGTTGTGGTTGGGGGGAAAACAGGCCTAGTCCGAGGGCAGATGCAAGCATCACACACCAGCCCTTCCAGATGGAGGAGAGGGAAGGACAAGAACTTACTGGTGCTGGTCTCTTCTGCTGCTGCTCTGGCACATGCAGGATGGGGATGGAGGAGCTGGTTTTTGCCCGCTGTGCTTCTCTCTGGCCTGTCGGCAGTGCTAGATGCTATCAGACACAGGTCAAGCAGTGGGTTACTTGTTGGACTTGCATGTGTTTCACTCTCACAGTGGAGAAAGGGGCAAGCGAGTCCAAGGGAATGGGAAAATTTGCCAAGGGGCAGAGAGGAGGCAGACCCCCCACCGCTGGGACCGCTCCCAGCAGAGCGCCCAGTGAGAGGGAGGAGGATCCAGGGGCCATTTACTGAAAGGAGAGGATTTGAATCCAGGTGACCTTCAGAAGGTTTGGGTGTCCCGATTCCTTATGAAACACCCTCTCCACCACCCCCAAATAAGCATCCACACACTGAAGCTATACTTAAAAACTTGATTTCTCAAAGGGACTCCAGGGTAGGACATAGAAGGAAGTCCCACATCCAAAGTAACAGCCAATGGCTTCTGCACTTAAGAGAGGGATTTGTCCTGAAGTGCCCAGCATAAAGTTTGGTCTTCACTGCTTGCCATGGCTAAAGGGCTGCCAGCTGGTAAACTCATGGAGCGGTCTATGTGACAGGCATGGATCCAGCGATAAACCTCCACTTTTCATGCCAACCTGTCTGGTGCAAGAGTTCCCCCAGTCTGTACCAAGGTGTTTGTGGAGAGAACTTCTCCCTTGACAGTGACGGGCCCATCCTGCTCCGTGACAAAACCCCTCCCATGCCCCTTCCTTCCCACCTCAAGAGAAGAGCGCTGTCTTTTTGCTGGGTTTCCCGAGTCATCTTCCTCATGGGCACGACGTCCAAGATGTACTTTTGTGGTGGCTCCTCCTTGATGGGACATCTGCAAAGAAGCACATCACCAGAGCGTGAGTGAGTGGAGTCACGAGCGAGTCGACTAAGCTAATCGTTTGTGCTGGGCACACGTAGCTTCCCAGTGACAATCTTTGCAGCTTGAGGTGCATGACCGTGGGGAATTAGACAGTGGCCCCTCGGTGGGAGCTGAGCTGACTTGTTGTGGAGTCCACTGAAGCCCTTTTCAGGGTTAAAATTGGAGTTGGACAGGAGATGAAGCAGTCAAGTCAGTGTGAGGAGCACCATGACCGTGGGAACAGCAAACGTCTCTCCGGAGGTGGGAATGGACGTTCAGGAGAGATTTCTGTGCAGACGCGATGGCCTGGACATGAGGCGTCCCCGCAGGCAGGAAGAGACTCTATCTACCGAGCCACAGCAGTTTCGCTGTCACCTGAAAGGGAAGCCCAGATCCCTGGGAAGGGGCTGGTTGCGCTGCCCGGCCATCTTGGGAAGCAAGCTTGGGTTTCGCCAGAGTCTGAAAAACGAAGCAAGAAGTGAGACAGTCTTCCTAGGGCCTTGTGCCCCAAGCCAAATCTAAAACATCAACAACAGATAAAACACTGAAGCAAAGCCTGAAACCTTGAGCCCGTCTATTCACTGGATTCTCCAGGGTTTCACCCTGTGCTTACACCAGACAAATGGGGACGGCACAAGACATGGGATCCCTTTAACGTTGGCTACACCCAACAGCAGGGTCAGAGTCGTCCCAGACTAAGAGTCTGTCTCAAAATCTTCAGGAGTCTGAAGGCGACAAGTGTCAGGTGTTTTTAAGAAACATCTTCCCCGGGGAAATGTCCAATGAAAAGGTGACATTGTTGCTACAACAAGTTCATACCTTTTTCCACATGGCTCGAGCATGCTTGGCTTTCTTCCTTGGGTTTCTCGGTGCTAGTGCTTGGCTGGAGCCAGGCTTGGCCTCCTTGCTTGCCTGGAAAGTGAGACATTGGTGTTTTTAAGGTCAAGGCGACCTGGTTTTCGTCTCTGTTCTACCTCCTGTGGCTGCTGAAGTCTGAACACTGATTTGGCAGCCAGAAAAGCCTGCTTCCCATGGGGGGTGGTTGCCCCCCGCGCTTCACTGAAGAAGCAAACTGAAACTATGTGAAAGGAAAGGCTCAGGGACAGGGAGAGAAAGCCTGTCTCAGTGGTGCTTGAGACCTCTGCTCTCTCCCTCTCCTTTCCCCTTTAGTTTTCTGGGCTTTTGAGTGGGATGACGCTAGGTGAGGGGCATCAATCCCTGTGGCATACTGGCCAAGGTTGAAGCCTGGCAGTTTTGCTGGTGGGCTGTATGTCAGGGCTGAGAGCCTGGCATCTTTTAGTTGCTATTACAAAATCTTTTGGGTTCAGCATAGCTGTGTCCTGAACCCCAGATATGTGTCATGCTGGCTGTTTTAGCCACACAGGCCTTGAGTGGGATGATGCCAGGAGTGTATGATTCCCTGATGGATGCTGACCGGGAAACGGGGTCCTGGCAGTCGTTGTGTTGGGGACTGTAGTGTCTCTGCGTAGTGGTAGAGATGAGTCTACACGTCCAGGCGGAAGCTATAAGCCTAGGCCCTTTTTGTTGTTTTCCAGTTGCTGCATTTGAGCCCAGCGGTGTGGGGCTGAACCCCAGTGATACGTTTGGCTGACAGATTTGGGGGTAGGGTGAAGCCGTGGAACTTCTTGTGGCTTATCCAGGACTCAGTGGTGTATAGGCCTGGTTGGTGTTTTGCTGCCCAGTCCAGACCCAGTGAAATAGGCCTGGGCTTTCTTTGTCCCTTTTGCAGTTTATGCCCCGAACCAAATGCTGTGCTTGGGCACTTGTTGTACTTCAGGCCCAAGCCAAAATAGGCCTGGGCCCCGCTGCTTATATCAGAAACTAAGTGAAGCCACAAAGAGAAGGGGGGTGTTCTTCCAGGGTGTCCTAACAGGTGCATTGTAAAATGTGAAAAGCAACTTTACTCTCCGCAGTGCTGGAGAGGCCTCGGCTAGAGCCCCACGTCCTGTTCTGACCCCAGACTTTCTGCTAGAAGTTGACACATTGGAGGAAGATCAGAAGAGAGCACCATGAATGAGAAGAGCTTGGAAAACAAGACCACCACGGAAAGATTGGCGAACCAGAGTCTGCTTCCTCCCCTGAGCAGGCCAGGGTGGAGGGAGAGATAGGTTGCTGGACTTTAAAGGTGTGAACAAGGGATTTCTAAAGATGACCAGGATTGTTTGTTCCCTTGCAGGACCATGAGAACAAACCATCTTACAGGAAATTGGAAATTGGGAAGAGCTTTCTAGCCATAAGGATAACTGTGGACTGGAAAAGGGAGGATTGTCGAATCACCTTCACTGCGGGGTGTTCAGACCAGGGGAGATGCCCCTCTGTGTGCGGTGGTCCAGGTGTCACCAATCCTCCTCCAAGCAGGAGATGGACTGGATGATGCCTTGAGGGCCCTGCTGACCCGGAAACTTCCCCACATGTAGCCCCAGCTCTGGCTCTTCATTCCCACCATCCTCTGTCCTGAGGCCCCCTTCTCCTTTCCCATCAGTCCTTCCTCCCCACCCTGCACCCATTGAGCTCTTCTGCCATCTTTCCCTTCTCAATGGGTACAGCCCTTCCTCCACCATCTCCACTCTCCCTCCTCTCCCCACAAGCCGACATGTATCCTATCCACCCCCATTTATTTTCACCAACTCCCATCTTACCCCCCTGACACCGTCTCCTCTGATCTTCTTCAGCAGATGGAAAACATTTCCTTTCGATGCCATCATTTGGCAGCTGGAGCGGGGAGGGGAAGGGGTAACCCCTGCCGCTGAGCCCAGAAGGTCCCCTCCGTTGGCACCCTGCGACTGGGCTTCTGCCGCTCCCAGAGGCACAGCAGGGATCCCGATGCTGCGGAGAAACCACCGTGCCCTCCACAGCACTGAGCACAGATGCAGCGTCCACCTCCGACCACTGCTGCATCCGCACTGAGCCCTGCGCCCACCGGCCTGTGTGCCTCCGTCTCCACGGACACGGGGGTTAAGAGAGGGGCTTCTCCCACTCAGTCCCAGGGGTGTGTGTGTGAAGCGTGGATAAAGGGGGTCTGGAGAAGACACTTGGACATTGACTTCACCCCTGTGGGGCACGGGGAGAGGGCTCGTCTCCTCCATGTTCACCAGCGCTGTGCACATGGCCACGCGCCACAATCCCGGTGTCAGCAGAGGTGTGAGCAGGTCCAGCGAAAATGCGGTGAATCCAACAGCAATTTCCAAGTGTCCCTAGTCGATGGGGAAGTGCCTTGATTCGACTCCGCCACAGGAGACAGTCTCCTCTGGCGGGGGGCACACCACCCAGCTGGCCCTGGACCATCCTGCACATTGGAGTCAGCAGAGGTGGCGCGCACTGCGGCCCTTGCATTTCCCTGGGACGTCTCCATCTACATCGCCTCCAAGCAGAGCCCTGCAGAGAGAAAAGGATTTGAATTCAGTCTTTGGAAGAGACCAGCTACACAGAAGAAGGGACCTACTTTGCAAGGAAGGGAGCAACCACCTGGACTGCGCTAGGACTGTTAGTGATGTGCGTTGGCGTGCAGGCATTGCTCCTGTGCCAGGCTGTACACGTGAGTGTTGCACTACCCCAGGACACCTCTCCGTTGGGGCAACACAATTCTCCGGCCTCCCCTCCCAGCAGGCTTGGGCCAGCTGCACGGGGCCTGGGGCTGCCAGCAGGTCCTCATGCACCCCTGCCACCAACGTGGGGACACGGCCTCATCCCCCTGTCAGCGGGGACCCACTCACCCCACACTGTAACCATCACCCGTGGGCTCAGGACTGTGTTGTTACCTTTGGAGGCAGCGCAGTAATGCTCCTTGGCATCGCTCTTGGTG
>NW_005843019.1:93807-96620 GCF_000455745.1 Alligator sinensis
TCGCCCCTCCGTGACCGCAGAGTCTCTGTCCTCAGAACCAGGCCAGAGCCCTCCCGGTGCCAGGAGAAGACGAGAGGCCCCGTGCCCACAGCCACGGAGCAGCTCAGCACCAGCCACTCCCCTGCCACCACCTGCCCATTGCGGGGCTGCACTCCCAGGGTGACTCTGGAGATGGGGACCCCTGAGCAGGGAGACCAAGAGAGGAGCGGGACCCACTGCACTGACCCAGCCCTACATTGCAGGGACGTCTAGGGGGCTCAGCCTGTCTGCCCCAGTCAGGACTGGTGGCCTCTTGTGTACCTCAGTTATGGGAGGTGGGGGGTCTCCTGGAGACAGCCCTGAACGACGGCCCTGTGCCCCCAGCACCATGGGGCAGAGCCCAGGTGGCCCAGCACAGCAGACTGGAAGCCGGGGACACAATAGGAGATGGGCATGTGCTGCCTGCAGGGTGTGGGAGCACCTCGGGCCCACGCTATGGGGCCCAGGGCTGGGCCCACCCAGCAGGCAGCGCGTCATGGCAGGGCACTTCCCACCCTGTGCAGGGCCAAGGGGCCAAGCTCTGCCCAGCAGCACATCTGCAGCAGCAGCTAGCGCTGTCCTCGCTGAGGGGCCAGACCATGCTTGCTGGGCAGTCAGGGCTTACTCCGCTCTGGCAGCTTTGCAGCACTGCCATCCTGTCCCACCCCTTGCTGCCTTCCTCCAAACGGGCACGTCCCCCAGGCCTCCAGCTCTCAACCTCCGCAGACTCAGGGTACCCGTAGAAAATGCCAGCAGGGCTCCAGGCCCAGCTGTGCCCGACAGCAGAAGGGAGCTCATTGCTCACAGAAAGGGCCAAGGCAAAGCACAGTTCGGGCAAGACGGGGCCATGCCCCTGCCCTTGCACTCTTTGTTTCACATCCTGCCTACCCCGTGGTGCTCGGGCACCAAGTCTGATGAATGCAAACTCCTGTGAGCTGGTCCCTCCCTTTGGGGCTTCCAGGCCTTGCCAGGGTTTCAGTATTACAGATGTGTGCTGCTGCCTGAACGCAGCCCACTGCATGCACTGCTGGCCCCCGGGATCCAGGCTGGGAGGGGGTCCCACGGTCTAGATCCGGCCCCGGCGCAGGGAGAGTTTGACACCCGTCATAAGGCATCCTCAGCCCTGCCCCACCGCCCCCGGCAGCGACACTCACCATTAACCTCGATGTCTAGCTCGGGGCTCCATCTCCGTATATTTGTGGTCACCATCTGGAGCACACAAGAGTAGGGTCCTAACACATGCTGGTTTTCAGCGTCTTGGAGCAGATTCGATTAATCAAGTCTGCCATGTTCTACCTACAATGCTCCATCAATGCCTCAGTGTTATGTGTATGAAGCCCCCCACCTTTCCAAATGTCCTGAGCCTTGTCAAATGGGGGGTGGGGGGGGTGCGCTTAATACAAGTGACGGTGAGGTGTTTTAATTAGAGTGGATCGTTGGAGCCATTATAATTAAAGCACCTCCACCCCCGCAGCTCTGAGCACCTGTATAGGCAGCCCCAGGGCCTGAGGCAGAGCGGGCAGTCCTGCCTGTGCGCTGCAGGGAGAGGGGCTGCAGGAAACAGGCCCGTAGGGACCCAGGGATCAGGCTGTCCAAATCCCCTCCTTGTTCAATACAAGAAGCTCAGAGGCAGTCTCCACAGCAAATGCAATCCTTATTGAAGCCCGGGTAGCACATCCCAGTCTCAGACCAGTTGGTGGTAAATGGAGACTTGCCTGGGAGGGCAGGGTGTTGGTCTGGGCAGGCTCTGGGGAGAGTTAGCTGAGAAAACGGCCTGGGGCGGGTGGGTGATAAACCCAGGGTTGTCTCAGTGATCAGCACAAGGGGCCTGTCTGGGAAGTGGAAAGGCGCTTTGCGGGGGCACTGTGTTGTTTGGCAGATCCCAGACAGCCGGAGCAGAGGAGAGCTGCTCTTCCCCAGCAGGCGCTAGCACGGAGCAGGATGCCCCTTCTCTCTGAACCAAGGGGCACCAGCAATGTGACTGTGGTGCTGGTGTAAAAGAGAGCTGATGTGGTGTGAACCCTGTGCGCTCCTGCTGGCTTAAGGTTAAACTGGGGAGTTGTGCTGGGGACGTTCTTGATTGGTATAAAGTGTTCATAGTTCATCGATGCCTGGCTTTGACCATTAGATGGTTGATATCCTGTTTTGCTATTAACCTCATGCATATGTTGGCTGGTTTGTAAATAATAAATGGTGTAAATAGTTGGGTGCATGCACTGCAGTGTGTGGGGAAACAAGAAGAAAGCGCTCCACGGAGAGGTGGCCCAGCCTTCGGGCCTGGGAGGTTGACCAAGGCTATTTGACAGCCCAGGGCCCTGAATCCAGATGTGGCTGTGGTTAAGCACCGGGGCTAGGGTTACATTCATCTTCACATGTGGCACCCTCATTGAAAGCCCCCATGGAAACTGCCAGCTTAGTTTTCATGCATTTTTGACTGAAGAAAAATATTAAGAGTAATTTTTCTGTTGCAAAGAGCTCAAAAAAAGAATCCCAATCATGAGAGCCGGGTCAGAGATGTTTTCAGTGCTACAGATTCCCACTTGAAATCTTGATGTTTGTCTTGAGCATCACGTGACATGTCCCCTGATTGAGAATCATTCTTCCAGACCCTTTTGTCATCATCCAAACCTGCTGCCTTCCCGGGAATACTGCTAGGACCTAGTTTTTTCTTGATGCCCATTTCATTCATGCTCCACCTCTCTCCCCTAGGGAGGAGGCTCTTCTCAGCCAGACTGGCTGACCTGCTCCACCGGGCTTTAAACTAAGCCCGTTGGGGGACGGGGGGACTACCGCCA
>NW_005843019.1:98457-136269 GCF_000455745.1 Alligator sinensis
ACCCACAACAAACCCATGCTGGCTATCCCTCAGGATATTGCTGTCAGCTAGTCTGTTAAGGATGGCCTCTTTGATAATCTTTTCCAAGACTTCCCCAGGATAGAGGTCAGGCTGATGGGCCTGTAGTTTGCCGGATCCATTTTTCTCCCTTTCTTGAAGATAGGCACCACATTGGCCTCCTTCTAATTTTCGGGCACTTCACCAGAGCACCAGGAGTTCTCAAAGATCCGTGCCAGGGGCTGAGCTATGATGCTTGCCAGCTCCTTGAGTACCCTGGGGTGTAAACTGTCAGGGTCGAATGACTTGAAGGTGTCCAGCCTCTCAAGATGTTCCTTCCTGAGGTCAGCATTAATGGAGGGTAAGGAATCTCCCTCACCCAGGCCTTCCTGTCCCATAATGGGCAGGGGCGTCCCTTGGAACTGGTGAAAAACCTATGTAAAGTACCCACTTAGCAAGAAACATTTGTGCAGTACAGCTTATTCTGCTGGTGAGTTCAATATTTTTCATGCTATTACAGGATGAAAATGGATTGGTATTTATTGCTAAAAGGTACTGTTCTGAAATGAAAGGCAGAAGCTGAAACTGCTGAAGTCAATACAGAAGAAAAATCTGCAAAAACAAAAAAAAATGATGAAAATCCCGGGACGTCATTCTCCCCCTGTACTCGGCCTTAGTGAGGCCGCAGCTGGAGTACTGTGTCCAGTTTTGGGCTCCACAATTCAAAAAGGATGTGGAGAAGCTTGAGAGAGTCCAGAGAAGAGCCACGCGCATGATCAGAGGTCAGGGAAGCAGACCCTACGATGACAGGCTGAGAGCCCTGGGGCTCTTTAGCCTCGAAAGGCGCAGGCTCAGGGGTGATCTGATGGCCACCTACAAGTTTATCAGAGGTGACCACCAGCATCTGGGGGAACGTTTGTTCACCAGAGCGCCCCAAGGGATGACGAGGTCGAATGGTCACAAACTACTTCAAGATCGTTTCAGGCTGGACATAAGGAAGAACTTCTTTACTGTCCGAGCCCCCAAGGTCTGGAACAGCCTGCCACCGGAGGTGGTTCAAGCGCCTTCATTGAACACCTTCAAGATGAAACTGGATGCTTATCTTGCTGGGATCCTATGACCCCAGCTGACTTCTTGCCCTTTGGGCGGGGGGCTGGACTCGATGATCTTCCGAGGTCCCTTCCAGCCCTGATGTCTATGAAATCTATGAAATTACCTGCTGTCTAGGTCCTCACGGGCTAATACCTCCTGCAACCGCTAATCTCCAGCCTTCTTGTCAGCTTGTGTTGCTGCAGAGATTTAGGGCCCAGGCCTGAAAGCAGGAGGACCGGGCTGTTCTCTCGGCCGGTCGGAAACCTTCATGTGGGAACAAGCTGTAACAATGATTGCTGTTCCTGCTATGTATCAGCGTTACTGTTGTCAGACCAGAGCTGACTTTCTACACCCCAGCGGGAATAGGAACTGCCTCGCCTTGTCCACCCTTGGCTGGATTAACTCTGAAACCCGGGGCACCCCGACAGTCACGGTCCAGAAGCTCCATGGTTGCGTTTGTGGTTGAGTGTTTGGGAATAAGAAATCCTTGGGAAAAAAATCTGTAGCTGTGTTGGGGGCGGGGTGGGGCAGAAGAGGGGTCTGAGAAGATGCCTGCATTTGAATGCCCCCCACGTCTCCAGCCTGTTGGCATTGCGGGCAGGGCGCAATTAGGTGGTGCATCAGGGACCAGACGCAGCTTTTTGGGGAGCCCCGAGGCAAAACTTCCCCTGGGATGGGCTGATCCTCCACGGTTGGGGCCTGCACTGAGCGGATCTGGCCCTTTCCCCCTCTCCAACACAGACACGGAGCAACGTGGTGAGTTATTTAACAATCCAGTGAGAACAAAGCAGACCAAGCCCAAACCCCAAGCCGGTACCTTCGGGTGTTTGCAGATCATGTGGCTCTGTACCCATGGGGTTTGTGTGTGAGAAAATGGTTCCAGGCCTTTATCCCAGTCTGCGCACATGTGCACTGGGGCTGTGCCAGTGTTGCTGGGCAAGGCAAACACCCCCCACCCTGTCCACAGAGCAGGCCTTCCCATGTGTACAACTGCCCTGGGGCCACAGGCTTTACCGCAGGGAGCCACGCAGCACACCTGCCTCGCAGCCCTTGCCCACAGCCATGGCACGAGCACAACGTGCGCAGCGCCCACGATACACGGGTGTCACTCAGGGCAGGGAGGGCTGAGACCGGCGGCATTCAGGCTCCATCTGCACAGGGGAAGGACTGGACCCCAGGGAAATCCTGGCATCCCCATTGCTTGGGAAGAGGCACCAGGCAACTCGTCTCATCGTGCGCGTGAGGCTGCCTTGATTTTGTGCTGTCTGGTGTGAGTCCTAATCCGCTGGTAAGTCGTGGCGTGAGGGGAGATGGGATTCGGCTTGTCGGTCCTTCTCCCTCGCCGCGCTGCCCCCAGTTCAGACACAGCATGTGGTCCCCACCCAGCGCTCTCCGCCATGCGCCAGCAAATGAGATGCTGCTGGCACTCGGCATGAAGTGCTGCCCCACACCTCTGCCAGACCGGAGGTACCGAGGGAGAGCGAGGCTCCCTCACCATAGCTACTGGCTGGAAATCACGGGCTTGAGGATGGCGGCTGTGGGCAGGTACACAAAGAGAGAAATCAGAAGTGTGGACACCGTACTTTACCGATGCGACATCCTGGAGGAGTGCGGCGAGTGTGTCCATGTGCACATGGAGGGGTTGGCATGCACGTGTGTGTGTGTGTGCAGGGGGCAGGGAGGGACCTCCAGAGCTCACATCCAACCCTGCCTGAGGCAGGACCAGCCCTGGCCAAACCATCCCAGGCACATCCACTGTCTGGCCTCTTAGCCAACACTACGCTCACTCCTGATACCACACCGGACATAACACGCAAACCTGCCACCGCTGAAGCAGTGGGGTTACCCCAACACAGTGGACTGGGGAGCCAGGGGTATTGGGAGAAAGAAAGCTCAAGAGACAGGAGCTTGCCCTCCACTCCCGTAGGTTTACTCAGCAGGCAGCGCACGCTCCCATGCCTAGAAGTGCACTAGGTACATCCCAAGTGAGTCTTGCTCCCTGCCCTGTTGACCAGACAGTCCGGGGTCTGGCTGGGCCGGTCCGGGGGCAGTCTAATAGTGCAGAGTCCAACAGCCCCCACACCCTTTGCACCCAACATTTCTTTATGCCTTTTGTTATTTGCATCTTCATTGCTTTCCCCATGACAAGGGCTGCTGCTACTGCCCATTACAGGTTATTTGCATCACTGATGTTTTGCTCTGGGATCTCTCCCTAAAACCCTGTTGGCACAAATACCTGCAGCCAGGCAGACTTTTCTTCATAGGTTTCATAGATTTTAAGGTGAAAAGGGACCTATCAGACCATCAAGTCCGACCCCTGCCCTGGACAGGAAAGTGCTGGGGTCAGGTGATCCCTGCCAGGTGCCTGTCCAATCTCCTCTTAAATACCTCCGAGGAAGGGGACAGCACCACCTCCCTTGGAAGCGTATTCCACATTTTGGCAACCTTCAAACAATGGGAGAGTCCCTGTTCCCTCGAGCACTACTGGGAGTAACAAGGAATAGCAGCTATAAGTTGATGGAGAGTAGGGTCAGACTAGACATCAGGAGGTGCTACTTCACAGTCAGGGCGGCTAGGATCTGGAACCAACTTCCAAGGGAAGTGGTGCTGGCTCCTACCCTGGGGTCTTCAAAAGGAGGTTAGATAGACACGTTGCCAGGGTCGTTTGACCCCAGCTTTCTTTCCTGCCCATGGCAGGGGGTCAGACTTGATGATCTGCTCAGGTCCCTTCCGAACCTACCAACTATGAAACTATGAAGAGGGATCCAGGGAGACAGACAAGAGTAGGGTGGGTGCTGCAGGGAAAGCAGAGGGTCCTGGCCTCTCTCGCTGCTGCAGACACTTCCGGGTCTTCCAGGGGGTGCAGTTGTGTGGTTGCACCCCTGAATCCACGGCATAGCTCACGGGCTGGTGGCATGGGTTCCCTGCTGCTCAGGTGCCTGGGTCTCCTGAATCCGGGCAGGAACTGAGATCAGATCACCCCAGGGTAGCACCCACTGGGGAAAGCAGGGCACAATGTCCTCCCCTGCACGACCGTGCACAGGCTGTGCCCCTGGTCTTCTCATTCCCAATTTATTTCCCGTGCACTGTGCAGCCCAACACAGAGGGAGCAGTGGGAACAACTGGTGCTTTGTACGCAGCTGTCCCAGATGGATGTCAGCGCAGTTGTATTTTATGGGCAGGCTACCACAAATGGCTACATCTATCTCAAGAAGCACAGAGGCACATAAATAACCATCAACTAATATATAATAAAAGACAGTCCGTGGCACTACAACATAATATGAAATAATATAATATCATATAACATAACCTAATCTAACATCATATAGAGCGGGTGAGGAGAGGCAGGGAGGGTGGTGAGGGCTTCAGAGAGAGGGGGCAGAGCAGGGGGAGTTGCATTCAGATGCTGATTTTCTGCCCTGGCCACCTGCAGATTCATATTCCTCACAGCTTTTCTCTCCTCCCTACACAGTGCAGGCCCCTCATCCACTCCTCCACGCTTGCTGCCTTGCGGACCAGGTCCTGAAACAGAAAAAGGCAACAGAGACACTCTCAGTAACTTCCCAGATGGCAGAAGAGGGAGAAAAAGCAAAGGGTGATGTATAGGGGTGAGCAGAGACCACCATGCAGCTGGGATTGCTTTCCCCTCGATGCGACACTGGTCAGGCCGCAGCTGGAGTACTGCATCCAGTTTTGGGCATTGCACTTCCAGAGGGATGCAGAGAATCTCGAGATGGTGCAGAGGAGGCCGCTCGTACGGTCAGAGGCCCGCAGGCAAGGCCCTACGAGGAGAGGCTGAGGGACCTGGATCTCTTCAGCCTCTGCAAGAGAAGGCTGAGAGGTGATCTTGTGGCTGCCTATCAGTTCATCAGGGGAGGGCAGCAGGGAATAGGAGATGCTCTGTTTACTAGGGCACCCCTGGAGTAACTAGGAACAATGGCCACAACTTGATGGAGAGCAGATTTAGGTTGGACATTAGGAGGAACTTGTTCACAGTAAGGGTTGCCAGAATCTGGACTGGGCTCCCAAGGGAGGTGGTGCTCTCCCCAGCCCTGGTGGTCTTCAAGAGGAGACTGGACAAGCATGTACCTGGGGTCGTCTCACCCGAGCGCTCTTTCCTGCCCAGGCCAGGGGGTTGGACTCGATGATCTGCTGAGGTCCTTTCCAACCCTAATATTTATGAATCTATGAGACAGGCCCCTTAGCAACTACTGTGAGCACAGCCTTGCTGGCATGCAGGGCACCAGCCCATCAGAGCTTTCTTCACCTGTCCATCCTGCCCAGCTTGTTGGAAGTTGGTCCTGACTAACGTCAGCAGAGTCCCAAGAGTCAGAAACTTCGACCAGAGAGACAGGGTGGGCCCCACAGGCTGGTGCTGTCCCCACAGCACGGACAGCTGCCGCCTGCCTGGCACGTGTGTTGGAAATCCAGGCTCAAGCAGTGGGAACTGTCCCCAGGGTCAGGGTCAGGGCCAGGGGCAGACAATGCCCACACAAATGCCCCCATGCAATGAGGAAGATTTTGCAGGATGCCAAGAAGAGGCAGGCACCAAACCCCAGGCCTGCTCCCCACTGAGCTCTGCCACCAAGCAGCCACTGGGGTGCTACTGTTCTGGCGTCTTCCCGGGAGGGGGCCGGGGGCCACGGGTCTCCATCTGCGCTCCCGGACCACAGGAACTGCCGGAGTAGAGCCCCGAGAATCCTCTTCAGTAACTGCAGTGCAATGAATCGTGACACGGAGTCAGTGAGAGAGAAGAAAACTCATGGGATTAAAATCAATACAAAACCATGGCCACAGCCTGACCCCACTGAGCGGCTCCCCTGACGATGCCCATGGCTGTGCCTGGGTGAGTGCACTGCTGACACAGCTCTCGGGTGGCCAGTGACAGCTGCTGACTGTTGGTAAGCAGCACTTCCATCCAGCTATTCAGTTCCTGGGCCCTGCTCCAGGATCAGGCCTCCTAAACCTCTCGCCACTGCTATCGCTTCCTGCCCAGGGCCCCTTCCCTAGCAGATGTGTCCTTGACGACTTCCCCCAAGTCCCAGCCGTGGGGCTCCTAGATGTCAAGAGACATCCCTGGTGAGAAACACAAGCTAAGTCTGAGAGTAGAGGTGATGCAGCTGCCTCCAAAACTCAGGCAGCTGGTGTGAGTGTGCCCACTTCTCCTTTACACAAAGTTTTCATCACTATAAGTCATCCCAGGGCATGGAAGCCCCCAATGCTGTGCTTCTGGAGAGGCCAGAGGCTGCAAAAAGCAGTTACTGTAAGAGGACAAAATTATTTCTGATGGACTCTCATTTCTCTCAGTGAAAAGAAACCTTCACTTGTAACTTCCAACCCCTGCTTGAGGCAGGAACATGCTGATCTAACCCATCCCATACAATCCATTGTCTAAACTCTACATCAGACTGCCCTCAACCCTGACACAACACAAGACCTAACCCCCTCAGCTGCCACAGGTGAAGCAGGGGAACCACGACAGCCAACGACTTCCTTCTATGAATGGTGCAATATATGCTCAAGAGATGGTGGGGACAAGTCACACTTCCCGCTACAAAGGAAGGAATGCCCCAACCCGACAGACCATAATGACCTAAGAACGGGGTAAAATTAGTTCCTGACCCCAGATGTGGCATCGGTCTGACTGTAAGCAGATGGGCAAGACCCTCTAGACAGGAACCTCTGCCTATGGTCCCAGCAGGAGCACTGGCAGAGCACAGTCAAGGTCCCCGGCCATAACACCCTCAAGACACATATGTCCCAAGACATAACAGCCTCACCTGCCTGTCTCCCCTGACTTCACGAAGAGGAAGAAAAATCTGAGTGGCATCAAGCTAATTCAATTCCCTTGCGATACATGGGAGGCTGAGACGCCATGTAAAGATGTTCCAGTCCAGCACATGAAAGGGCAATTTCAAGTATGTTCTTACCACACGGGCCATTGCTGAAGTGCAGACTTGGGAAAGCTGTTAGCACTAAGAGATGTGATACCTTTTGCAGTGTCCCGAGAAGATACTGGATCCTCCCCTTCTCATTTGGTCCAGGTTGACAAGGACCCCAAGTTCTTCTTGCCTGGAAAGTTGAACATGATATTACTCACAGGACTGCGAAGTCCAAGAGGTACCTTGGAGCCCTGCTGTGTTAGGACTGGGGTAAGAGAAGACTGTGCACCAGCCCAGCACTTCCCGTCTCAAGGGATGCAATTGGGAAAGGTGGAAAATACAGGAGCTGCTGCATGAAGAACATTTCCACAGGAGCTGTACGATTTCTCATTCCAACTGTATGATAAACAGCTGCCAAAAGCCTCCTATTCACTTGGGAGTTTCACCCACCCATTAAGGCTGCCTTGCTCTACCACCTGGGCTTGCAGGATCCAGGTTTGCAGACATTGGCCAATAGTCCCTAGGCAGGACGGGCTTTTATACATGTGTGCACAGAATATGAATCATCCAACCCTTCAGTGGGAGCCTCTGAGAAAGGCAAAGAGGCCGCAACGGGAGGTTCATGCACAATGGTTCCTGCATCCTGAGGCTGGGGCATAAACTTCTGGTTCCAGCAGTACCAAAGGTCTGATCCCACATCATAATGTTGTCTTCCCTGGCAGTGGGACCAGGGTGATAGCACTGGATTGGTTCCAGATGGGCATTGGAGGGCACGTTGTATTTCCATCACCTCGTCTATCTATCCATCCCATCCACTAGTCTAGAAGTTGATACTTGGGATACTAAAAGCATCCCAAGGGTCAGAAACTGCAATCAGAGAGCCAGGGTGGGCCCCACTGGTTGCAGTTCCCACTGCACTGGCAGCTGCTGCCCGCTGTGGACACGGGTTAGAAATCCAGCCTTAAGCAGTGTGAAGTGTCCCCATGGGTAGTGACCTGAAGGGATCCTAGACTGGGTTCAAAGACACAAGTGGACATCCGGGAAGGTAACTCACCTCTGCCTGCCCTGGCTGCTTCCAGGCATGGCAGCTTCCTTGTTCTGTGCGCCCTGAAGAGATCAAGGCCATAAGCACAAGGCAGTTTCCACAAACTAAGCTGGTTGCTGACCAAGGACGGTGGTCCTCCACCTCCAGGCCCTGAGCTTTTCCTTGAGGGAAACCCCTTGTGCTTGCAGACTCTGCCCAGGGCCAAGTGACCTTCTGGGTCTGCCTTGGTCTCCACCAGAGCTTAGCCCAGGTCCCTGGCAGGGCAGGGGAGCCCCAGCCCGGCCTCTTCCAGCACAGGGCAGGGCTGGCGCACACACGGTGCTCAGGGGGAAACTGGCTGCTTAGGCAGCAGCTCTCCCGGCAGCAGAGCAAGGGCATCTCCCTGCAAAGGGCTCGTTTGCTGGAAGCAGTGCGGCTTCTAGGTGCCAGGAGATATGTCTGGGGAGGAACACGGGCCTAGTCCGAGGGCAGACGCAAGGACACGCACCAGCCCTTTCAGCTGGGGGTGGGGAAGACAACTTACTGGGGCTGGTGTCTGCCGCTGCCTCGGCTGCTCATGTCTGAAGGGTGCCGCAGCCCCCGCTCCACCCTGCCCGGCCCCCTGCTGGATGCTGCCAGACACAAGTTGAACATTGTGTTATGGGTTGGGCCTTGACACATTTCAATCCCCAAGTAGCCAGAGGGAAAGGAGTCCAAAGCGACAGCTGCAAAAAGGAGGCAGACACCAAGCCCCGAGGTCCTCTCCCACCAGAGCTCTGCCACCGAGCAGCTGTTGAGGTTCGGCTCTTATCGTGTCTTACCGGCACGGCACCGGGAGGACGTTGGCCCCAAACCCTCCTCCTTGGAGGGCACGGGTACTGCCATCGTGCAGCCCCGAGTAGCATCTTAAGTGTCTGCAGTGAAAGAAATGGTGACATGACGTCAGTGAGGGAGAAGATGAAACACTTGATTAAAACCAAAGCAATGCCCCAGCCACAGCCCCACTCCCACTGACAGGCACTCCTGGCAATGCCCCTGGGTGTGCCTGGGTGAGCACGGAGGCAGCTCTCACGTAGGACGCAGTCAAAGCTGCTGACTGTTGCTAATCAGCATTGCCATCCAATCGCTCAATTCTGGTCCTCTCAAATCTCATAGACCTGCTGTTGGTTCCTCCCCAGGACCCTTCCCAGAAGATGGGCCCAACACTTCCCATGAGTCCCAGCTGTGGGGCTCCTAAGCACCAAGACACGTGGCTGGTGAGTAGTACCAGCCTAGTCTGAGGGTCGAGGTCACAGACCCACCGCTGAAGCTCATTCAGATTGTCTACAGTAGAGCTTTTGCCCTGTAGCATGGTGGTGGCTGTGGGGAAGCTGATGCACAGGTCATATACTGAGATCGTGTGGGGTTTAGGATGATCCCAGGAACCCTATCATGCACCCTGGAGATAAGATAATGGTGTTTGCTGGATCAATGAATAGGTACACCCAAGAAGTATCTCCCCAGAGAAGAGCCGTGCTCTGCAATAAACCAGGTTTGAAACAGGGGGGTGTGAGGGGCAGTGCTGTGTCTCAAAAGCTTCCATTAACACCTCACGACCTATACCAGGCATTGAAGTGCCAGAACCGTCAAGTCCTCTCCTGCTCACTATGGTCTTTAATCTATCCCCACAAGGTTTTGGAATAGAGCTTCATCAACAGCCATGCTATATTTATACTGCTGAGCATTGCAGTCTCCTATACCCCACCCTCCTTCCGTTACTATAATTTCCTGCTATGTTTCCTTGGTGACCTGCCCATTCTTCCATTACATGCACACTTTTCTTTTGCATTTCAGGTATCCCAGAAGCTTTTTGTGCACCCACATTGGTCTCTCACCATTTTACTTGGGCTTCCATTTTCTTAAAATAATTTGTTGTTGGGCTTCCAATCCTGTGTCTTTTAGAAGTTCCCAGTCAACCTGCGCACTTTTATCCTTCAGTCTGTATTCCCATGACATCATGCTTATTAATTTATTGTGTTGGATGAAATCTGCCTTTTTTGAAATCTAGCATCCTAATTTTGCTGAACACATCTCCTGATATGGAATTGTATCATATCACGATTGCTATCTCCAAAGTTCCCCATCATCTTCACATCCTCCACCACTTCTTCTCTGTTGGTTATGACAGTATCCAAGATCCATGATGGGTGATCCCATAGTTGTATTTTCCAACTTGTAGAAACTGAAAGTTGTCCTTCATGCATTAGGGACCAGCTCAACCTTCTTGTTTGGCTCTACTGTTCTTCCAGCAGGTGCCCAGAAAATTGAAAGCTCCATCAGTATCATCCCATAGGTTTTGGATGGATTTATCATCTGCTTGAAGCATGCCTCATATGCATCTTCTTTTTGATTTGGTGGCTTATAATAAACCCCCAGCAGTATATCAGTGCTGCATCTATCACCTTTCATCTCACCCAAATGCATTCTGCTCACCTGTCTTCCTCCTGAAATAAGTATATCTGTTTTTGGCATATACTTAGGCAGTCAAGGCAGCCAGTCCTCTCAGGCCACAGGCAGCAGGATCCATACTCACAGCCATTAAAACCTAGGCCCAGCCTACAGTAATATGCCAAGGCAAAAACTGAGGTACTTAGTCTTGACTTCTGTGTGCTTCCTTGGTTTCCCTTATTGTGGGTACATCTACACATGTGCTTTAATGCACAGTTGCCTATTTTATTGGGCATTAAAATGTTGTGTAAAAAAACATACAAGTATGCTAATGCCCAGTAAAATAGCATAGTGGGCATGTCTACATGTGTGCCTGATTGGGGGTGGGGGGCAGGATTTGATCATTGTGCAGGAAGGTGAAGGGCAATGCAAGCCACGGAGGCTCTACTTGTCAGTGAATACTGTTCAGGTGTTCAGGGCAGGCCTTTCTTAGTGGTTTTTCCGGAAACCTTCCCATGCACTGGTCTAATACCCCCACATTCCTCCTTCCTGTTTTCAGCTCCATTTGATATGCTGCCGCTGCCACTACCGCTGAAGAAAAAAAGCAGACCAAGTATGAAGCCTGAGAACGACTCCTGGACATGCCATCACTTCCTGTGTGATGTTGAGGCACAGTCAGTGGTAATTTGTGATGGTGCTACAATTTCCTTCCATAAAAACCACACATGGGGGATGCATGGTAACAGCCAGTAAATATCCTGGGTAGGTCCTGATCTGTTACTTGCTTGGTTGCGTGGTGGGGGTAGAAATGGGGGGTTGGAGGTTCTAGGTCTGTGTGTGTGCCTGCCTGCTGCCTCTGCTTCCTGCCCCACTGGCCATGGGGGGTCCTCCTTGCTTGCAAGTAAATAAATAAAGTATGATAAAATGATAAATAAGTAAAATAATGATAAGTTAAAAAAAAAAGACGTTAAATAATAAATAAGTAAAAAAGATAAATACATTGGTTGACTCCATATAATGGTGTCCATTTGTTGCACGGTGGGGGGGGGGGTTGGTGGGTGTCTGACTGCCGGTTGCCTCTGCTCTCTGCTCCATGGGCTAGGGGGTGCCCTCCCTGCTTTTCTTTGCTCTCTGCCCCATGGCCACAAAAGTGATCAGCTTCCGATTGCTTTTGAAAACAATCAGGAGTGGTTGGCTCACTCCTGATCGTGTCTGTAGAAAAGTACAAGCTAATCTATGTGTGTGTGGGGTGGGGAGGGGAGGGGGTTACTTTTAAACTTATTTAAAGAACACTGCAAGGTCCATAACATAAAAAGAGAACAATCTATCATTTTGGGCTTCCACCCAAGCTGGAGGTCACCCCAGAATCCAGCCTGTTTCTAGCTGTTAACCTGAAAGTTCTTGAGTTTTCCTTGTACAGCTTTCATTTAAAAGGCACAGTGTCTTTGCCATTGCTATTTCACAAGAGTGGTGAGTTATGAATTTTCCCAGGTACCTGGCTTTCAAATTGAACAAAATAGTGTTTTATAACCGGCGATTGCAAGAGTGGTGGGGTATGTATGCCTGCCTCTCCGCCTGATTCTGCTGCCGCTGCTGTCTTCATTTGCTTTCTGCCCCAGTGGCCTTGGGGTCTCCTCTCTGCTCTGTTTTCTCCAGATGTAACCGTGTCACTTGGTTCCATGTGTTTACTAAGATGAAGAGAGCTTACTGCTTCTTGCAAAGTGTTTACCTTGAAAATTCTGTAAAGGTGCTTATTTCTGTAAGTTCGGGTGAATAAATCATGAAAGGTTAATTATGTAAAAGATGATTATCTGTTTCCTTTTCTTTTGTGTCTGCTATCCTCACTTGCAATTTGTTTGAAGCTTCAGGGCAGGTCATTTAACCAGTACTGGAAACCAGGGAATCCCCAAGTGGCAACAGCATGGCACATGGGAGGAGCAGGGAAAGATTAAAAGTCCTTGGGGCCCTGGGATGCCCTCCTATGGCCTGGGGCTTCTTGCCCAGTGCCCTGTCCACCAGTTGTGGCCTTCATCCCCAGCCAGTGCTGCAGGAGCAGCAGCTGGAGTGAGATATGCTGTTCCCAGGCCCAGGGCCAGCTGTCCCATGCATTAATCCACCTCTGTGGGGAGGTCTGACTATGGGTTGGGAGTGATGGGCAGTGTCAGGACCAGGGGTACCATTGTGAGTTAGGTCCAGCAGGATGGGGTGAGACTGCAATCATGACTGGCATGGTAGTGCAAGGGAACCCGGTGACTATGGCCACCAGCTGCTATCTCATGTGCTGCCACGTTCATACTCCAGGCAGACGACTTGACAAAAAGAAAAATAGTCGAGCCATACCATATAATCACAACAGAAAGGTGGGAAGAACAAGTGGAAAAGGCTTTCTGTTGTCCTTTGGCCGATGGGATTCTCAGTATTGTGGAAGAAATCAAACTTTGCGTTGTGCTTGTATTAGAATTGGCAGAGCCATCTAGGTTTATTTAAAGCTATACAAGTGATCACAAGGAGGGGTCTCAAAGGAACTCTGACCTCTACAAGTTTACAAGCGTATTTATACTTTAGACAGTGAGAAAAGATGCAGGGTTCAGACAAAGCAACCTTGAGAGATACAGAAAGATGTTGATCATTCATTTGTCACACGTAAGCAG
Source organism: Alligator sinensis (assembly GCF_000455745.1). NCBI lineage: Eukaryota > Metazoa > Chordata > Crocodylia > Alligatoridae > Alligator > Alligator sinensis. The sequence continues at coordinate 111,534 of NW_005843019.1, forward strand.
TTTACTTTTTCAGCAAACATGTTGTGTTTTGGGAACAGCTATCAGTGTTGTGGGGTTTTTTTGGTTCCTGGAAAGGAGGTTAACATCTGCACACAGACAAAACAAGGCATGAAGGTTTTTCCTTATCTTAGAATATTTTAAAACACATAGCATCAGCATCTTTTTCTCTTCTCTTTCTCTCTCTTTGTCTCTCCTCTTATTCCAGTAAGAGGCCTGGTTAAACTTATTTCCACAGTATGGTAGAGATGATATAGATGTATGAAAGTAGAGTAATCACACATGAGCCAAGGATGACAGTCACTGTGATGATAAAAGCTGCTGTCTCAACTATATGTGTGTCTGTGCAAGAAAGGATTATCCAGGAATCTATATTGCACCAGAAATTGTTAATGATATTAGGACCACAGAAGGACAACTTTCCAATTAGAAATGCTATTATTGAGATAACCAGGAAAGATGGAGATCTGCAAAGAGAAGGATCCAGGGAAGCCCAAGAGAGTGAATTCTATCACAGTGGTTTCATTTTGTTTTCCCATTTGGTCCTTTTACCTGATGAAACCAATAAAGTAAAAAGGGAAACATTGCCAGAAATGATAAGCCATTGTTTCCAGGTCAGCTAAGGGGTCGTTTCTGGCAGATACCCGTCCAGAAAAATTGCATCACTCGAAAAAAAGAACAGATCAATATATGTGCAGGCTGGCAAAGAATGAAGGAGAGGGTCTTTTCCAATTCTTAGTATTCTATACTTTGTCTGATGCAGCTGAATTGTTGGGACATTCATCCTGGAAGCCTGAGGACCTAGGTTTTAGGCCCTGTCATGTAGAGAATATTGGATTTTGATCTCTCTGACTTCCAAGTATAGTACTCTAAGCACAAATCCAGCATTCCCACAAACCTTTTCTGGCCCACCTTTGAAAGTAAGTCACAAACATAATAATTAAAAAAAAAAGAAAAAGGGTAGAGGGGGTAATTTCTGCCTCCCTAGGAAGAAAAAAAAAGGCTATGTAAAAAACCTAAGCTTTTCTCCCTCTGAGTCAGCAGTCACTTTACAAAGCTATTCACTCTCTGACTTAATTTAGTGTGCTCTGACCATCCAACATCTTCAATATACCTTGTGCCCGTGGCTGCCCAGTGGACCGGCTTCAGAAGGAGTGCCAGCGAGATGGAAAAATGCCTTACCTGTGCTGTGCTGACTGGAGCTCGGCTCTAGGAAATCAGTTGAAATCCAAATTGAAGACTCTGCTAGGTGAGAGAGGTGCAGAAACCTGGTCCTTAGTCTACCCTGTGAGTGTCTGCATACCTGATTGTCCGCAAGTGCAGAATTGTCTGTCCAGGAAGATAATTCCTCTGGTCATGTACATTCTGATGAAATAAATGGCTGCATTTAGAAAGCAAACAACGTTCTAGAAGAATGCAGATTTGCGTCCTTTTATGCAAGCAGCAGGGGACAAAATACTTGAGACCAGTAAGTTGTTGAGGCACAGAATTACAGAGCAGCCCCTTACAAGCTGCTGTTATAAGCTAGTTCCCAGAAAAGCAGCTCATGAGACTGAATTCATCAATATAGCAATAGTTACATTCATTAGACCTTGTGTCGTTCCACTGTTTTCAGATTATGATCTCATGACACTATTACGAAACCCATTACATTTAGCATGTATCATTGATTGAAGCATGGGACATAGTTTGCCAGCACTGTCTTTGCTCTGTTGAATTCCTAGGGATAATAGAAATAACAATTTTTGAATTTTTTCCCCTCTACAATTCCTCACTTGTAAGTCTGACTAGCTATTGAGAGTAAATAAGAGGAGGGAGAGGGAAATGAGTTACATCCTCACTGTTAGACCCTGACTCCATGTGGTGTCCAGTGACTAGGGAGACAACGATCCAATTGCTCAGGGATCCAGTTGCTCAGGAAGCAAACAGGTAGCAAACACCAGCACACATTGCTCGACAACAGCTTTATTGAGAATGGAGACAGCTTCAGGCCGGGTCCAACAACCCGGGGATCTACACTAAACGTTAGTTTTTTTCCATATTTATGCACTTTGGTTTATACTTGTGGTGTCTCTAGTGGGCACTGTGAGTACCTTACCGCCCCCCTTGATCAGGATGCCCCCCAACTCACCTGCCACTACTTGTTACCGGATGAAAGGAGGGGTTCAGTGGTGTTCCTCTTCCCGACTGACCCAGTGACGGGGGTATTCACAGCCGTGTTACGGTGTTCCTTGGGGCTCTGCCTCCCCTACACCCCGTCCACTCGCCAACCATTTGGATGTTCCATTTGCTACTCTGCCAATCTCTATAAGTCCCCTGTTATGGGGGCCTGGCGTCACCTTTGCGCAACTGGCTGGTTGCCTAGATGTTTGTGTGTCTGTAGCTGCAGTCCCCGATCCCAAAGGACTGCACTCCTTGGTATTTCGGTGCCCATCCCTCCCCTCCACGGGAGAGGGACGCTCCTTATAAACTTTGAGGATCCTGGGATGGGGATTGGTCGTCCCCAGCCTAATGCCAGACACTGCCCCCCTCCACCTTAGTAGTGGGGCAGTGTTTGCTCGGCTGCTACCACCAGCCTCCAGAGCCGCTTGTGCTGCCTAACTGGCGTGTGCCTTGCTTGCTCTCTCTTCCTTCACACCTTCTGCCCCAGCTGGTTTCTGGCACGGCTTTTAAACTTCCCAGGGTGGTGAGATCAGCTGCTGCAATTACCTGGATGCCTCCCCACCCAGGGAACAGCTGTTTAAAGAGCCAGCATAACGCTGGTTCGTGTGGCCACGGTTGCAGCCGTGGCTCCAGCTCTGTCCACAGTTCTGCTCCTGGAGGTAAGTCTACCGGGGTGCAGGGGGTCTGTTTATTCAACCCAGGGGTGCTCAGAGCTGCCCCCAGCCCCTTTGGTACCTGTGAAGGCTTCTCACTGCCACAATACTCATTAACATTTACTCCACCTTTGCCCCTCCTTTGTTCCACCCATATCTCCTCCTATCTCAAGCTCCACCTCCGTTTACTTCATTAGCATGGAATTGCCTATGCATTTCACTCATTTACATGACTTTTTGCTAAGTGCGCATGCTTAAGACCGTGAACCCGGCTTCTCCCGGTCAGTTGCAGTTTCTTGCTGACTCCTTCTTCATCTCCAAGGTCTTGCTTCTGCTTTATCTCCTGACGATAGCTGGTGGGCTGCATCTTGCTCTTCTTACACAATAGGCTATAAATCTACCACACTACTATATTGTTAGGAAAAAGCTTTCCTAAGCACCTTGCAATATTGCTTTGCCTTGTGGTCAGGATCTTTGCTGAGACACAGAGTAAAGCCTTTATTCAGCTGAAAATCCAGTGCTCCCCAAGATCCAAGTATTGTCACCCTAACACTCACTTCCTAAAATGATCCTTAACTTGGTTAAAACGGATACATTGTATCTGAAATCATGCACTATAATGAACTAAGCAAGGACTTGTGTGGTACAAGAAGCTCTCAAGAAAAATGCAGGGTTATATTAGGAATGCATTTACTCTGGTATAAATAGACATTACAGCATAGCCTGGGAAGGAAACCAATATCTTAGAGAATGTATTCACATTTGGTTGGGTTTGCTGAGCAGTAGTAACGTCTTGAACTTGAAAGGTATTTAACTTGACAAAAAATATGTAAGGAGCTGATCTGCCACATTTAATCATGAGTAGATAAGATTTTTTTTTAAGTATTTGATTCATAAATATACTAAACTTTAAATTAGATAGAAGCCTTGGGCTCTCGACATATTTATTATCATACTACTCCTTTTCTTACATAGTAAAAAAAAAGATAGGACAAATTAAGTTCTCTCTCTCTCGCTCTCTCTCTCTCTTTCCTTGTGTTTCTGTGTCTATTTATTAGGCCTGTGTGAATAGGCAACTATTCAATTCAGATTTGGATTTGGCCGATTTGGATTTGGCTGATTTGATTCAGAGATTTCAGTCGCTTTTCTGATTCAATTTGGCCGAACAAATTCAGAAAACATTCGGAGCTGATTCAGAGAGATTTCGAGATTCAGCCACAGGGTATAATGGGGAATCAATTAAATATCTATAACTTTGCTGTTTTATAGCTGACTCAGATGAAACTTGCAGGGGTGGTAGTTTCAAGGCGATAGGTGCAGGGGTTTCTGAGGAACTGCACCTTAAAGTCCTGAAAGCAAAACTCATGTCACGTGTGTATGTTAAGCCACAGCAGAATGAAAACTGCAGGGCTGGTAGCTCTTTCTGAGGCCAGAAAGCCTGCCAAGTTTCAAGGAGATAGATGGAGGGGTTTCTGGGAAGCTGCACCTCAACCTGCTGACAAGCAAAACTCATGACATAGGTCACACTGTGTGTGTGTTGAGGCACAGGGGGGTGAAAACTGCAGGCCTCCTAGAGCCTGCTGTGACCACAAAGCCTGCCAGCTGTCAAGGAGGAGTCTAGGTTCTGGGGCCTGCACCTGTGGCCGCAGGCAGGCAAAACTCGTGACATGGCTCCTTGTGGGACTGTGTGTGCGCTCAGGTGCACCCTTCCTGGCACTGGGGCCTCTGCACAACACGGCAGTGTGCCCCCATGAGGGCTCCTCCTCCCCTACGGCCTCAGTCCAGTCCACCACTGTAAACGATGGCAGGTCAAAATATCTCAGCTGGCTCAACACCAATAGCACCAGCAGCTTCACAGGTACCCAGGCAGAACTGTCACAGCCTTTCTTCTGATAAAGGAATCGACAGCAAGAAGTAAAGATGTTGTGTTGGATATATGTTACTGTCAACAGTACATATGCGTGCCAGGCCAGCCTCTGGCTTTTTTACTGTTCCTGCCATCCAGGACCAGCAGACACACCAACTGCAGGTGTTTCCTCAGCCTGACAAAGGGTTTTTCAACCCAAAAGCTTCCTAAGATATATTTTTCTAATTATTTGGGGATTTTTTCATAATAAACATATAAACATGAAAACACAAGATAAGCCATCACACACCACGAGCATGGCGATGGACAGTGGGGGCAGGCGGGAGTGTTCGTGCCCGCCCTGCAAGCACTAGCCAATCGCTGCAACCACTCCCAAAAGTGGCCACAGCAACTCCCTGAAGCAGCTGCAGTGATTGGCTGCAACAATCAGTTGATGAGGGAATACCTTCATCTGAACCCTCATGTAACGAGGGTTCAGCTTGTCATGGGATCCGGCCCTTTTAAAGTACTCTGAAGCCATGCTCTTCTGTAAGGGAATAGCTGTCAGTCACAGGAGAAAGAAAAGGTCACTTGTGTCAGCACCCAGAGTTGGTGCAGGGCCTGATCTGATGCAGAGAACTGGCAATGGCTGATGAAGCTGAGTAAGGTGAACCAGATATCAAGTGTGATGAACTGGAAGACACCACTCTATTGCAATCAAACTTGAAAATACATCAAACATGAAAATACATCTGATTAAATAGACTCCTGCATCCCTAGGTGGTTTGAGCATCCAAAGCCATCAAAGCAGGTTCTCTGTGCACTGTTTACCATTCAAGATATTCTGAAAGCATTTATCAAGATGGCATGAAAATGCTGTATAAATACCCAATGCTGACTAAGATCTTGGTCCTGATTACCCTTCACTTAAGTTCATTTTAAATTGCCCTGGCAGTGTTATGATAAAGGAAGGTGGGACCAAATTTTAGTTTGGAGTAAAGGGGTGTTTAGTATGAATAAGAAACAGTCCCTTATATCTTGATTTCAGCTCTGATATCTATGTATTGGTATTTTCACTTCCCATCTTTTGCACTCATCAAATAATATTAAAAATGGTGTGCAACCTGGTCCAGAGGAGATTCCAGTTCCATGGAAAAGAGGAGATCTTGGTTCTACTTCACTTTCAGAATCTGTAAAATGGGGCTGATACCTATCTGTCTTTGAAAACAGACCATAAAAACTAAGGGTTAAACTTCATAAGTATTCTATAAAATTATTAACATGATACATATTTTTTTCTCACTTATTTTGGCTCTTGCTACAATATCAGACTGTACCTTATGGAAAGAGACATTTATTTTGAGTTTTGAACAATCACTGCAGAATCCTTGATGTTTACTCTCTTTAAAAAATGCCATAAAGTTAATTCCCTTGTGAATTCAATAGCTAAAAGTGATCATTATCTGCAATCCCAAGGAAAGTTTCATCATCAATGACTGGTGGTGAGAAGCTGCTTTCTTATAAACCTGAGCGAATGCCGAACGGGGGCAGTGGTGCTGGGCATGGACACACAGCAACATCCAACAGGCAAGACAGCAAGATCATTCCAGCTGGTGAGTAGCATGTAGAGAGAGACTGTGACACTGCGAGGAGCAGAGTGATGGGGTCCACGACACTGATCCCCACACCCCACCACTACAGATGGAGAGGATTAAAGGTAAGTGTTATGTTATGGCTGCTTGGTCTAAACACAGGGAGGCTGGCAGGACAGAGTGAGAGCTACTGTCTTGTATCCTTGGATCCTGCCTGCAGTCCTACCCAACCAACTCATACATGTCAGGGTGGCCAGCAAGGTATAGCTGGGGTCAGAACAGATGTGCTTTTTTCTGGTTCCTTGTCCTTTTCCTCATGCAAGCAACCTCTTTCTCTTACACATCTTCATTCCAGGGATATCCTATCCTCTCCCCTTTCTTTCTGAAACTCATCTTCAAACGTTGGCAAATGCAAGGGCTGGGATTTCTAGGTCCATCCTGTGCCCCCCTTGCATGCTCCTAGCTGCGCTCAGGAGAGGGATCCAATCCTTACAGCAGAAGTACGCAGAGCAGTGATGAGTTAGCAGCCCTGCATTTGTCCCTGATGCATGCCGTGTTTGGATAGCTATTGATCCAGCTTGCTTTTCATTCTCCCCTTCACACATTTCATCACAGCTCCTGTGTCTGAGGCACAAGACAGCATAGTTGGCAGTTCCGAGTAGGAGCTGCTCTGTTGCAGCTCTACCTGTTACACTCCCCTCCACGTTTAACTTTCTCCTCTCTCTCTCCCACTGCAAAATCCACCCAACCAACCTTCTAGCCCCGTCACATGCCCTGAATCAGCTGCCTTTTTTGCTTCAAGCACACCTACACCCTCAGCACCCCCAATGACTGCACTCAGAAGAGCAGCCTCACACCTGGGGCAAGTACAGGGAGAACTGGCTGGACAAAGCCTTGTCTCGGATGATATAGTTGGGGAAGGTCCTGTTTTGAGCAGAGGGTTGGACTGATGACCTTTTGAGGTTGCTTCCAACCATAATGTTCTATGATTTTGTGACCCTAATCCCATGAAAGCTGTATGCAATGTCATGGACAGAAGAGCACTAAATAATTGTGGAGCTGGTACCTGGGGCAGGCAAGTAGGAAATTGGAATTCCACAGCCCTGAGCAAAGCCTGAGCAAAGAGAACATAAACTCTTCCCCGAGTTTGAACAATCATAGTATTGATGCAATGTACATCTCCCTGGTGGAACTGTATAGCAAACTTTCAAAGATAATTACTTTTATTTTTCATTTTCTAGGAATAACCCACTAGAATAGTGACCTGATGAAAAATGGTTGTGTTCAAAAGCTTGTCTAACTTCATCCAGTCCATGAAAAAGGTCCAATAAAAGATATCATCCACAAAAATCCTTGCTTCTCACTAGAAGAGTGAAAGGAAAAACCCAGCTGCACCTCATGGAGGAAGCAGGAGGAGACAATCACACATCTATCACAGAATTCCTCCTTCTAGGATTTGGGAGCATTCCACAGCTACAGATTTTTCTCTTCCTGCTGTTTCTAGTGATCTATATGTTGACCATGACTGGGAACATCCTCATCATTGTGCTTGTTGTTGCTGATCCGCAGCTTCATACCCCCATGTACTTCTTCCTGGGAAACTTGTCGTACTTGGAGACTTGCTACACCTCCACTGTCCTGCCCAGGATGCTGGCCAGTCTCCTGACAGGGGACAGAACCATTTCTGTTCGGGGCTGCGTTACACAACTTTATTTTTTTGGATGTCTGGCAACTACAGAATGTTGTCTCCTAGCTGCAATGTCTTATGATAGGTATTTAGCAATTTGTAAACCACTGCTCTATGCAATGTTAATGAATGGCAGAGTCTGTCTACTGCTAGCAACTGGATCTTGGCTAGGAGGATTGCTGGTTTTTACAATAATAATAAGTTTTATGTCACAATTAACTTTCTGCGGGCACAATGAGATTGACCACTTCTTTTGTGACTTCACTCCAGTGATACAGCTCTCCTGCAGTGATACGAGGCTGGTCATTCTTATTGGTTTTATAACTTCCTTCTTCTCTGCCCTTTCCCCATTTCTCTTAACTCTGGCATCTTACATTTGTATCATAGATGCCATTCTGAGAATCCCTTCTGGGAGGGGAAGACAAAAGGCATTTGCTACCTGCTCCTCCCACCTCATTGTAGTAACAATTTTTTATGGGACCATATTGATTGTATATTTGCTATCAAAAAACAACATGCTGAGATACTTGAACAAAGCATTTTCTGTTTTCTACACAATCCTTACACCCCTGATCAATCCCCTTATCTACAGTCTGAGGAACAGAGAAGTGAAAGAGGGCCTGAGAAAAGTTGTCAGCAAATTTAGGATCCTGGGAATTCAAACTACCAGGCTGATATGAGGATAAGTGAAAGAAACAGTAACTGAGTGGTTTGGGTTTCAAGAGTCTTCTGCAGAAGTGATGTATCGTTATGTTTGTAAAAGGTGAACCTGGTTGAAAAGCAGTATATTCTTCTAAAAAGTTAAAACTTTACCTCCCCCCGCCTTCTTTTAGGTTGAATGTTCTGAACGCAAACACACACACACACACACACACACACATACACATACACACACTTTCAGGTTCCTCTGTACTACTGCTAATAATATGTATTATTTCTCATGGGTTTTGTAAAACTAATAATAGTTCTTGCAGAGTAAAAGTGACTAGGTTTATATGAACCTTGATGTGCGGTGCTTGATAATCCTTAACTGAAGACACTGAAGACTCTCTGGGAAGTATATTATCATCTATTACCTATATCCAGTTGTACTGCACTTGGCTTGGTATTTTCCAGACAAATAGGAACAAATAGTTTCTGCTCTTGATCTTCCGTCGGCCATCAAGTCTGAACCTTTGTCTCTACCAGCAGCTCTGTCAGAAGCTTCATCTCCAGCAACAATTCCTACAGAGAGGGCATATCTACACATTGCCCTATGGTGATGTTGTTACTGTCCTGAGCTTTAGTACTTCCTTTTGGAAGTACTTTCCAGCAAGGTGCAGTAACAGTCCGTACTGCACTATATGCACAGTGCATGGTTATTTTTAGCAGATACTTCAACATAGCAGTGCACTATAATGGGGGGGGGGGGGGGGCGCACTGCTATTACAAAGTAGCTGCTCATCATGTGTAGACACCTATGAACACTACACTGCTGCATCCTGCAGGTATCAAATTTATACCTGATAAGTTGCAGTGCAGTAATGCATGTGTACAGGCATTACTGCACAGTAATGTGGCAGCTTCCAAGCTGGGTCTGCTCAGCCACTGAGGCCAGCTGGAGACCAGCCCCAGGGCTCCTGCCTGGCCCCCTCTCCTGGAGTGGAACTGGGCTGCTCTCTGGAAACTCCTAGCTGCAGGGTATAAAACTCTGAAGCCACTTTGTGCCTTGGGGCACACACCACAAGGAGCTGGCAGGAGCTACTCTCTGTCCAGGAGTCAAGCAGGCCCTGTGCGCCCCCCTGGACAGCCTGCAGACCATATTTGCCTGGGCTGTCCCCGTCCTGAGCTGCTGCCTGGCCATAGGTGAGCCGTGCAAGGGGCTGTAGTTTGCTGCACCCCTTGCCCAGGCCTATGATCCTATGTGGGCTGCTGGCCTTTCTGGCTGTGCTACAGGGAGCAGCACCTGCTCCCCACTGCTGCTCAACCCCACATCTCTCTCTTTCCAGGACCACGGTGAAGCACCTCAGCCACACGGCTATGACTCACTGGCCAATCCCCTTTTGGGGTGCTGCTGTCAGCCCTCAAAGGCCAGCATCACAGGGCCAGTGGCATGGGGGCCCAGTAAGCCAACATGGGGCATGACATCCTCCTCCTCCCCTGTGTCCAGCCCTAGCCCCATCCACGTGTGCCCACCCATCTGGAGCCCCAGGGGCCCAAACTGGATCCAGGAGGATGTGTGCACCCTTAGGGCACTGTGGGCAGTTTGTCCAGGGCGGGCACTTGAATGCCCACACTTATGAGGCCCTGGTGGCTGAGATGCATGCATGGGGCCACTCCCAGTTGTTATGCAAATAGCATAAATACCAGCTTGATGTTAGATAAATAACATGGAAATAGAGTTTTGCCTATTGCTTTTAAGCTTATGTATTTTCCTGAGTTTTGCATTGCCCTAAGAAACTCCGTTTTGTATTGCTCTGCAGTTTGACATAAGTACTTGACCTTTTCCTCTTTTGTATGCTGTATGGGTGAGAGTGTGTTTCTGGAAAAGGAAAATATCATCTGGCAACTGGCTGAAGAATGCAGACAGATAAAAGAGCAAACAAGAAGAATCTGCCCCAGAACAGCGAGAGAACACCGGCAATCCACCTTCAAGAAAGAACACAGTGATAACCTAGCAAAAGTCCAGAGGACTGGATGAATGGACAAGGCTATAAAAGATGGGGCGAGACATATCAGTTTTGGGTCTTGTTCTACATGTCATCCTGGAGCATCAGTTCATCAGATGAGATGGACTGGCAGGAGTTGGCTCCCACTCGGCTCAATTTGGCTGGCCATGAAGTTGATCCAAGCACTGATAAAACTGGTAACGTATACCAGCGCAGAACAGAAATCGGGGTATGAATGTGGTGTGTGTGCGCGTGTATTAGGTGCTTAATTAATAAACGCGGCACTTTGCCTTATCCCCCTCATAAGGTCTTGTTCGTGATTTAATCAATTGGCAATTTATGTAACAAAGCTGATGCGGCAGTGCCACATTAAGGTCAAGGACCTGCAGGTCCAGTGGGTGGCTGTAACTGGTCACAATCGTTGGTCTGATGGGTCCTCAAAGACCACTTCATGCAGGAGCTGAACCCCATTCAGGTGCCCAAGGAGCCTTCACCCATGTCCCACCCTGTCACCTCCAGTGACACATCATTGGAGGAGGGGACCTCAGGCCTTCAGTGTCCTGCCCTGAACTCTGCCCCAGCTGCTGCCATCACTGGTAGTCCATGGCTGCCTTGACCTTAGCCCTACCCTGCAGCTGCCTATGAGGAGTGGCTAACCATACCACTTCCAGCTGCCAGTAGCACCAGCTCCTCACCAGGGAGGCAGGGGCCATGGCCAGGTGTTAGCACCCAGCCCACATGAGGCCACAGACACTAGGTGGAGCTGGATACCTCCTAGAATGGGGAGCCCCATGCTGAGCTGTCAGTCTCACTGGCCCCAGGCCCATGGTAACGCATACTGGGGGGTGGCTTCTACCAGCCTCATTCCCCATCCCCACTTGCCCCTGGCCCCAGCTCCAGCCCTGGCCCCCACTCCTTGCCTGGCCCTCCAACACTGTCCCGGCTCCAGGTTCCCCTCCACAACATGCAGAGAGTTGGGACACATATCAGACCTTTATTGAGCAGCCTCTGTCCTTGTGACTGGGCAGGCATGGCTTCCCATTCACTGAGGAAGTCATTGATCTCAGTAGCGATCTCTTCCTCGGCAGCTGGGGGCAGAAATATTTAGAGCTGCCACAGGCAGCAGTGGACATTCCAGGGCAGGCCAGACTTATGCCCCATGCTATCATAGCTCAGGGTCTCTCTCACTTCAGGAGTGCAGGCTGTGCATGGGGCACCATCTGGGCAGCAGGGCGTAGTGGCCCAAACAGCCCTCCACCTGGACAAACAGCCCATCACACCGTTCACTGCATGTGCAGCAGAAGCACACTTGGGGCACAGTGGTGGTGTAATGAGAGAGGCCCTCAGTGGTGGGAAGGGGTCACCTGGTGAGAGAGGCCCCCAGTGGGGAGGGCGGGGATGTGGCTAGCCCCTCCCCAAATGTCTGGGAGCCCCACATGCCTGGAGCCTGTGTGCCTGCAGGGGTGGGAGGGGGGTCAGTGGAGGCTGAAGCCATGGCAACAGGTGCTGCAAGCAGCCTGGCATGGCCCACCCTGGGAAGTGGGCAGAGGAGGCAGGAAGCCTGTGGCCAGCCTCCAAGGAGCAAGCCAGGACAGGAAGCTCAGGAAACAGCCACCTGGGCCCAGACTTGCCCAGCCGGCTTACCATGGCTCCTGGGTACCTGCATGCAACTGGCCTCCAATCTGAGGCCAGGCAGTGCAGGGCCCCAGGAGCACAACATCGTCTCTCTCAAATATTGCAAACTCTCACAAAAACCTTCAGTCTCTTGTCTCTGCAGGGCCAACATCTGGATGCAAGAGAGAGGCCAAAGTGGCCTGCACAATTGCCACCACAACCTCACTGTCATCTGCCACTGGAACTACCTGGAGGTGCCGGCTGCACCAACAGCACAGCCTGAATGATACCTACCTGCTCCAGTGGCTGGTGGTCACAGTAGAGGGCTGGGTGGTGGATCAGCAGGCATAGTGGGCAGAGGACCTTGCCCAGGAGGCCATCTGGGAGGAGGTGCAACTGTGGGCCTGCCAGGCGCACTGGGCTGAGCCACAGCCCTGGAGCAGCAGCATGTGGAGCTGCCCGAGCAGCAGCTGGTGGCCCAGGGCCTCCCAACAGAGCCTGTACCCAAGCCCCTCCACACCTGGCCAGGGTACTGGTTGCCTGCCAGCAGGCTCTGCACCCTGGGTGGCCCCACCCCTCAGCTCCACACAGCTGGACTCAGAGACAGGGTCAGACATGTGAAACATTTTTTAAATTTGAGGAACAGAGTTTTTATTGTTTGTGGGTGGGGATGGTGGTGGAGGGGCTCTGTGTGGAGGGGAAGGGAGAGCAGTCTTTGTTTCTTGAGGGAGAAGGGATGGGTGGTGGGGTTGCTATATTAGTAAAGTTTGTACTGTTTGACTTGTGTGTCCTGGAGTGGCGCTGGGGGTGAGCGGGGGGTTGGGGGTGTGTGGGTGGTGGGGCAGGCGGGTGGGAGAGGGGGGTGCAGGAGGAGGGGGTTGGCCAGAGCCTTCCAGAGCCAGTACCCTGGGCCTGCCTGGCAGGTGTGTGGCTGTTCTGGGGCCTGGCCAGGGGGGGCCTGGTGGGCCACCAGGACCAGTACAATGCCAACAGCAGTACAGGACACCGGTCATTGCTGGCAGGGGCCAGGCTGAAGCAGCAGGGCACTGGATGCTGCTGGTAGGGGCAGGGGCAGGGGCAGGGATGGCGCAATGAGGCAGGGTGGGCAGGAAGGAAGCTGCTGCATGCTGCCCCTGCACTTGGCATGCAGCTCCTGGGCAGGGGAGGGGCTGGCCAGGGAGCTGAGGGTATGTGTCAGGGGAGTGCTTTTAAGACAGCTGCCACTACTGACAGCTGCCTCTGGCATAAGCATGGTTGCCAAGTGCTGGAAGCCATGTGACCGGAGGCTGGAGCTCCCCTCGGTGGCCCCAGGGGCACATAGCAGGTTGCTCTGGTTTCGGACTAAATGTAGTCCCAGGTTGACTGCACATGTAGGCCCTGGCCCTGTTCCCACTTACTCTGCAGTAACTGCACAGTAACTTTAATGTGCAGGAAATGCACATGTAGACACGCTCCCAGTATAGCAGCACAGCCCCAGTGACCTGGATCCTGGAAGCCTTGGTAGCCTTTTCTCATGGTGAGCATTCCCCAGAGCACTTGACCTTTGGCACATGAGTTCTGTGGCTCTGAAACAATCTACAAATTGGGATCACAGACGGTAGAAATGTGTCATTCCATTTTATGAGTCAATTTGCATGGCTCTTGGACCCATATTTGTAGAATCTAGATACCTGGCCTAGTATAGTACAGACGGCTGGCAGCTTCAGAGCCACTGACTGCTCGTACAACTTCAGTCCAGCAGCACATAATGCTTGTACCAGCACACATTTCTAGGAACAAGTGAAACTTAGGGATGTGTGAAAGAATGGTTTATAATTGTACCATTATTGTGAGTTACACCAGGCGGAGCCAGTGCGCACCGGCCCACGGGGTATTTTGTGTTCCTTTTTACTCTGCAAACTAAACTAATCTCTGAAGAAATGTTATGTTGTTAGTTCTGCAATGGAGTTGCTTTTGAGGGGAGCTGTTGCAAGCACAAGGGGAATATTCTCTCTGGGTGAACCTCTGTAACTAGAATCAATTTGGGTATCAGAGTTGCTCCAAATATTTGGTGCTAAAATTTCTGAAAGAGGTGTTTGCTTTGAAGACGTTTGTAGCCCCCTCTGGCCCAGGATGTAAACATATTGCTTAGGTTGGCTAGTAACATTAAAAAACCAGCTAGATTGAACATCAATGGCTTTTCCTCCAATAAGAAACCATCTTACCTCGTCCTGATTTTTTTAACAGTTAGAGCTGAAAAGCAATTAAATAAATAAGCATTGACACTTTAAATTATATAGTTCATTGAGTTTGTGTGTGCGCATGAGCGAGAGTATACATAAGAAAGGGAGAATTTCTTTCCTTTGTTTCTTTCGTTTGCCTTGAATTTCAGTTCAGTTTCTTGTGTGTTTATTAAACCACCTGGCTGGACTTCTTATCTTGCTTGTCACCTCTCCCAAATTATTACTCAATGGCATTACTGATGTAATGAAATTAATTTAGAAAAGTCAGTCTGTTTGACAAAACATTAAATGAATGTAGTATTAAATTGGTCCCTGTACAACAACAGTCCCAGACAGCAGGTACGTATGTCCCATACAGATGTCCTCTGGAGCCTCTGGTTGTTTATAGTCAGGAAATAAGTCCGTCACTCCCTAGACTTAGCCCCACCAGAAAGGTACGCAGCGGAGATGGTAAGGCTCCATGCTGAAGGATACGAACCTGGGGAACCTCTGCACTTTGTTAATAGAAGGAGAAGAACAAATTCCAAGCAAGACTGCAGCACCAGCTCTTCTCTTCAGGGAGGGCAGATCTATTTACTGGGTGAATCCACATTCAGTGATGAGAGATGAGGAGCTCTGGTGAAGAAGCAGAACCTTGGTCAATGTCTCATTAAAAATAAAAGCCAATCAATTGAAGTTTGTAGTATCCTGGGGTTACAGGTAGGTGCTAGCTCTCCAACTGCAGTCCTGTACCATTTTTCTGAGAGGGACAGAAAATTTATTGGTGCACATTAGCATTTTTCAATCACACATTCCCACAATCTGAAAATGCTTATGTCCCCATGAAGCAATGGTTCCTACAGAAAACTGAACAGGGGTTTAGACTGCAGTAAATGCACATGTACTTAATTTTTTTATGATTCTATGATTTGGGAATAAAAATAGGTTAATGAGAACTGAGTGTTAAAATATTCTGGTGCACTGTAACTGCTTGGCACAGGCTTCTAGCCTAACAAATTAAGTACTCCCTTACCCAAAAGAATGTTCGTACTGTCTTGGTCATTGGTATTCCAGACTGGTGTAAAAGCAGTGTAGGAGTAAAGATGCATGAAAGGCATGAATGCTACCGAGTAATATGTAACCAACAGTCATTATATAGTTCACCTTTTGTATTCCAGTTTTCTTCTGGGGAGTATGAGTGAGTCTATAGTCTTGGGGTTAGACAGTTTACTTGAGAAAGAAATGTGGCTTTTGGTCCCAGCTCTAAATTGGACATGAAATTACAGTCCAATTAGACAGGCCAATTAGTGTGACCTCAATTCTTGGTAAAATTCTGGAGAAAATTATCAAAGAATCCATTACACACAGGCTAACTGGTATTCTAATGGATAGCCAACATGGATTCATAATGGGCAGGTCATGCCAGACCAATCTCATTTCCTTCTGCAATCAGGGAACTTGCCACCTGGATAGGGGAAATGAGGATGATGTCATATATTTGGACTTGAAAAAGGCCTTTGAGCTGGTCTCCCATGATGTCCTCATGGTCAAATTGGGAGAATGCAGCCTCAACTACTTTATGGTCCAGTGGCTAGGCAACTAGCACCGTGGTAGGACCCAAAGGGCGTTGATTGACAGACTTGAGTCATCATGGTGGAAGGTGACCAGTGACACCCCACAGGGCTCAGTACTCAGACCAGTGCTCTTCAACATGTTCATTGACCATTTGGATTCAGGTATCATGAGCAAACTTGCAAAGTTCACTGACAGCGCCAAGACATTTTGTGAAAGAGATATTGAAGTACACGATTTGGGGTCAAACTGGCTTCTATTTGGTAGGGATCTGGAATCAGTTCTAACATCAAGAGGAGGAACAGACTACCACACAGTGGCTGCTGCAGGGCTCTCACATTTTCTGTTGGAGCTTCTCACCATTGATAGGATGATATGAACAGCACAAAACTGACCTTGGGTCTGGCTCAATATGACAGCGTTTCTTCCTTCCCTCCCTTTCTTCCCTGCCTACCCTACACTTCTATTTCCTCTTCTCTCTCTCTCTCACTCCCTAATTAGTATTGTGTCTTTTTCTATTGCTTACAATCTGCCGTCATTCTCTCTCTGTCTCTCTCTTTTCCAAGGTAATATAGTCTCCTACAAAGCTACATCATGCAAAATACCAGTGTTGAGGGAAGATTGGGTTATTTCATCGCTTCTGAAGCTTCCCTGGGGAAGTCTCCAACGAACTTCCCAGGAATGCTGAAAATTGACACAGCGGGGTTTCTTGGGAAGCCGTTGGAAGAGGTGAAATGCTAGTGTAAGGAACAATGATTTATGCTCCCCTCTGGCAGTTCTGCCAAATTACACATCAAACTTCACACATTTAGCTCATGCTGAAAGTCTGATGATTCTTTAATGTTTTCTCTGTCTCTTCCCATCCCCTTCCCTCCCCCAAATTCTACCTAAAACCCATGGAATAGGAAGAAAAACATTCCATGGACCTCAGTTTGCCTGCTTCATGTCTTTGAGCTCTCAGTGGGGCAAGTCCCATCAGACTTACACCCATTATTAACAGGTGCTGTCATGAGTAGAGGCAGTCAAATATTACAAAATGTTTGTGTTGGAAATTACTGTTCAGTTTGATCTTGTTTGTACAATTTTCCTCCCATGTTTGGTAAATTAGCACAACATACACACATACACACACATACACTTACGGTACATTTGGCCAGAGCCTGAATTTTATTTATTTTTGTGTGTCTAAAGAGCGACTTTCTAGCTACCTGCTTTGCAGTATGCTGTGGATGAATAAGTGCATGTGTAGCGCACAGAGCAGCGTTATGCACTGTTGCCTACATTCCGTGCTCTGTGGATGCATACCCAAGTGCAAGACCCAAAAACGTGGAGGAAAGGAAGGAGTCCCCTCCCATATTTTAGCTCCACTAGCTGTGGAGACAGGATACTCAGGCAGGAAGCCAGAGACCTGCATTCTAGGCCCACTTGGCCCCCAAAGGTGTTTGTTTTTTCATCTCTCCGACTTCTCCACACAGGTGTCCAACCACCATGGTACAGATAAGGCATCATCTAATAGCTTTTTAGGAGCCCTTTTGAGCTTGAGTCAAGGTCCATTACCATGGGCTACTGGTGCCACCCTAGTTGTGGGGGCATGTGCACCCCCAGCGACCAGTCAGCGACCGGTGGGGTGGGGGCGGGGTCTCCCTATGGTGAGTCTTGCCAACCAGCAGAAGGGTCCCTCATGGCCAATCTTGCAACTGGGGGCGGGGGGATTCCCCCCCAAAGCAAAACTCACCAACCAGGAAACAGCCACGCTGCTCCCAGAAGCTGCCACAGCACTGCTGGAAGTGGCCACGACACTACATCTGGTGCTCCCACTCCCTGGCTGCCATTCACAGGGGGGAACCAGCACTCCCGTCTGCTCTCCACCCATTGCCTAAATGGGGGGCATGGCCAGTGAGGGGGTGCACCAGCGCTCTCAGGGGTGCACGTGCACCCCTGTGCACCCCCTACATGTTGCCACTGCCCATTTCAGTTAAAAGTCACTGGGAACAATTCATGGATAGTAGTGGGGTGGGTACATTTGCTGCCCTACTCAGAGCAAGGATCCAGGTTAGAACCCAGGCCCTACTCCCTTTTTTAGCCCCACATCTTTCTCTCTCTCTGGGCTGCCAAGAATGGCTTGATTCAAAAAGAACATTGCCAAGGAAACTGGGAAGTGCCTAACCTGAAGCCTGGTGGTTAGAGTACTGTATGGGAAAGTCAGAGTGATGCAGGTTCAACCCTGCCCCACTCTGGACTGGAGAGCCTAGAACCATACCTTCCACTTGATGTGTGAATGTAGTAATGGCTCAGTTATTAGGGTTAAACTATGGAAGTGCAGCAATCTCCTCTAGGATATAACACAGTGGTTCTTAACCTCATTTGATTCAAGGCAACCTTCAGAAAATGCCACCTCCTCCTTTTCTCTCATTAACTGAATGCAGAAAAATGGTGTAATTCTTTGGTTTCAAGGAGCACAGAAAGACCACAGCAGGCCAGAATGTCTTTGACACTCTTGATTCCTATTTGAAGTCTCTGGCTTTATCCTGTGCATCATGTTTTCACCCCTAACAGTCCTAGCATTGTCTGGTACCCTGCAGCAACCTTGGAAGGTCTCCAGGGCATTCCAGGGTTTTTTGACACCCCGGTTGTTTGATAATTACTGGTCTAACGTGATCTGCTCATGGGTTTCTGGATGTATATGCTTTTCTGACTTAGTCACAGGTTGAAATATAGAGCTAGAGCATGAGGCAGCTTTATAAATGTATAGGCCCCAGCACAAGTTCAGTCAATACATGCCAGTCTGTGTGCGAGAAGGTAAAAGGGTACCTTGGTTAGGGATGATGCTAGCAAGGGAGGAAGGAAAGCACTTCTACTAGCCTGGAACCTGTAAGACCTAGGACACTTGTACATATGATGGGGTTTAATCCTCATTAAACTAAAAATGTTTATTACATTTAAAAAGATTTGTCTTAAATCAGTGGTCACCAACCAGTTGATCGTGATTTACTGGTGGATTCCAGAGCCTCTACAAATTGATCCTGGGCTGAGTGGGCTAAGTGCACATGTGAGGTGGGGTGTGGGGGGCTAAGAGCAACAGTCAACTTCAAGTCAATTCTGGGCTGGGGGAGGTGAGAGCGCACAGCAGGTCAGTCAGTGGGAGAGGGAAGGGGCAGGCCTGGGGGGCATGTGCAGCAGGGCTTGGGGCACAAAGCCCAGCCCTCAGCTTCAGCTGCCTCTGCCATGCACAGATCGAGGGGGAACGTTCCCCTGCCCCCCCAAACACAAGGCAGCACCAGTGGATTCAGGTAGGGAGTGGGGGCAAGCCATGCACAGCTGGGCAGGGGTGTGGGATGGAGCTGTGAGCGGCTTGTCCAGGGGGCGTGGGGAGGAGTGGGGCAGAACACAGCCCAGAAGAGCATGCGGGGGACGCGTGCCCTGGATCTACATGTGGGGCAGGGCAGGGTGGGCTGGGGTGTGGGTCATGATTTGTTGATCCTAGGTTCACCCTGTCTTAAGCATCCCTGTCCCCCGATGAACCTAGTTTAAAGCCCTGTGTAGGAGATCAGCCAAACTGCAAGAGAACAGACACTTACCTTTTGAAGAGAGATGTAGACCATCATGTCCCAGCATGCCCCTTGCATGGAAATGTGGATTCTGGTTGAAAAAGCCAAAACTTGCATGATGAAACCAACTCTGGAACTGCAAGTTGACCTTTCTAATACAGCTGCTGTGATGCTGGCCATGACCGCTGACCAGGAGGATAGACGAGAAAACTACCTGTACCCCAAACCCCGAAGCCTGGCCCCCAGAGCCACGTAGTCACTCATGACCTGGCCTGGAGTACTCCAGGCCACATCATCTATACCCACATGGATGAGGACCACGGGATAGTAGTTGGAGGGCTGGATGAGGTCCAGAATCCTCGCAGTAACGTCCCAAATCTGAGATCCAGGCAGGCAGCATACCTCCCATACCATGGGATCCGAGCAATAGATGGCTCCCTCTGTTCCTCTCCAGAGGGAGTCACCCACAATTATAACCCAGGGTATATTCCTCCGGCTGCCGGTTGAGCCTCAGTCTGCATGCTGGTAGATATGGATGTGGCTTCATCTGCTGCACTATCCCCCAGTGAGACCAGGGCCTCATATCTGTTCCCCATCTGTACTGGGGAAGTTGTCCCAGCAGTGCAATGTCTGGCTCTGGAGGTAACTGTCTTCCATCCAGCTCCCTTGTTGTCTTCCCACTAGGTGTGTGGTCCTACAGAGAATGAAAGTACCCATCAATCTCATCCTCAGGAGCCCTGATCCCCTGCAGCCTGCTAACATCTGCCTGGAGTTCCCTCACCTGACACTCAAAGGCCTCAAGCTGGGCACATGTGGTGTCTCCCGTGAGAGACCTTCACTCACTTGAGTCTGGCCCTGCTTTCCGGTTAGTTGGGGTGTACTCTGGCCTACCCCTCACAGTGGGCATGCTTGCCCTTTGGCCACTCTGACCCTGGCCCCAGCTTGGCCAGTTGGGAGCCCGGGCCAGTCCTACACAGTACTGGCCTGTGTAGTTTCAAGGTTTATACCACCCACAGGAGGTATAAAACTACATCTTCTTCCCAGAATTGTGCTCTAACTACCAGATTTCAAGGCACTCGGTACCCAGCCCTTTCTTCAGTCTTCCTCTGGAAATTAGACCCCTCTGAGGGAACATCTACATGAGATGCTTAACTGTGGAGTAGCCTAGTTTACTGCACAGTACATGCGTGTGTCCACATGTGCAGATGCTTATGGTACAGTAAATGACCTGACAGTCCATTTGCTATCTGCAAATACAGGTAGCAAATTTACGCACGATTAATTGCTGTGCACTAACACATGTGTAGATGTGACGTAGAGACATGTTTGCTCCCTTGTCAGCCCTGCCACTAGGGGGACTAGCCTGAGGCTAGCCCCAGGTACTCTGGGCTCTCCTCCAACAGGGTTGGCCTTCCTCTATGGAAGCCCCTGCCACAGGCTGTTCAAAGCATGCAGGCATTTTGAGCTCTGGGGCACATAAGCAGGGACCCGGTGTCATTCCAGGCTCCTGTGTCCCCCTGGGCAGGCCACAGACTATCTGTGCCAGCTTGCCTGAACCTCAGTGCCACTGCCTGTGTGTAGTGCTGCATGGCTGCCAGGTCCACACCATCCAGGCCTGCAGGGTGCTGCACACTGTAGCAGGTTAGTGCAGGCTGCAGCCATCCAGGCCTGTCAGGACCCAGGCCCAACTGCAGGCAGCTTCTGGCTCCTGGGGTCAGTTCCAGGTCCCCATAACCCTCACCAGCAGCCTGCCCTGAGCATGCAGGTGCTGTGGGGCATTGCCTCAGCTGTACACGTCAGTCCCATGCTGAGCCCTGTGCTGGGCACTGCATGCAGCTACCCAGGCCTGAAAGCACAGGAACAGTCACAGGGAGGCCCGAGAGCCAGCATGGAACCATCAATGATGTCATTCTTGTGCACACCCAGGCCCATGCCCACCACCCAGAGACCCAAGTGGTGGCAAGAGTCGACTGGCAACCTGATGGCACTGTGGGGCAAAGTGGAGGTGCAGCACCAGCTCAAGCAGGGCTCTTACTCCAATGCCCACTTTTATGAGGTGCTGTGAGGCTGGATGTGGGAGCGTGCGCAAAATCTGTTGGCATGACAGTCCCACATAAAGATCAAGGCCTTGTGGGCACAATGGGTTGACATCACCAACCACAATTGTCAGTGTGGCAGTGTCTGTAAGTCCGTAAGTGTCCTTCAGGGGTCCGTGCTTGCTTCAGTGCAGTTCAACATCTTTATCAATGATTTGGATGTGGGAGTAAAGAGCTCATTGGCCAAGTTCATGGATGACACCAAGTTATGGGGGAGCATGGTCATGCTTGAAGATAAGCTGCAGATACAGGCGGACCTAGGCAGGCTGGCAAGTTGGGAGGATTGGAACCAGATGAAGTTCAACATCGAGAAATGTAAAGTGCTCTCTCTGGGGATGAACAACCCCCAACATACTTATGGGCTCGGCTGTACCAAACTGACCAGCACCATGACTGAAAGGGACCTAGGGGTAATAATAGAGCATAGTGTGAGCATGAGCTGTCAGTGCAATGCTGTAGCCAGCAGGGAAAGTAGTACTCTGGCATGCATCAATCAATGCATCTCAAGTCAAACCAAGGAAGTGATTCTTTCACTATACTCCACACTGGTGACACTGCATTTGGAGTACTGCGTCCAGTTCTGGGTGCTGCACTTCATCAAAGATGTGGTAAAGCTTGAGAGAGTCCAGAGAAGAGCCACCCATATAATCAGAGACTTGCAAGAAAACAAGTCGTATGAGACAAGGCTGAGGTACCTGGGATTCTTGATCCTAAAAAAGAGAAGGCTGAGAGGGGACTTGGTAGCAGCTTACTGCTACATCAGGGGCATACATCAAGAGCTTGGTGTATGGTTCAACAAGGCACCAGAGGGAAAAACCAGGAGCAATGGCCACCAACTCCTAGAAGACCATTTCAGGTTTAACACACAGAGAAGCTTCTTCATAGTTAGAGTGCCCAGAGTTTGGAATAGGCTCTGTGTAGAGGTGGTGCAATCATTTAGCGCATGGGTGACTGGTGCCTCCTGAGTCGGGAGGGCACTTGCCCCCCCAGCAGCCAGTCAGCAATGAGGGTGGGGTCTCTCCACTGTTGATTGCGCTGACCTGGAAGTGGCAGTGGCACCTCCGGGTGGGCATGATCAGCCACAGGGGGAGTGTGGGGATCGCTTCTCCTGGTGCCCCGACTCCCCGGCTGGTGCTCTCAAGGGGGGCACCAGCACTCTTGCCTACCCCTCTGCCTGGAACGCTGGTGTCAGCGGGTGCACGTGCACCCCCATGCATCCCCTATGCATTGCCACTGACCTACCCCGGAAATCTTCAAGAGGAGGCTAGACAATCACCTTGCTGGAGTCACATGACCCCAGTTGTCTTTCCTGTCTAGTGCAGGGGGCTGGACCTGATGATCTCACAAGGTCTGTTCCAGCCCTTACAGTGTATGAACATCCAGATTTTTATTTACATTGTTGTTTTTATTAGATTTTTGTTAATGGAATGGATATCATCATGGAGACGCTGATTTTTTACAGTAAAAACCTTTATTTATTTTTTTTTAAAGATTTTTAAGGTTTCCAAGAAATGCTCAGGCTCGCTCTATGTTCACTGATTTTCCTTTGGGAATCTATTCCACAACTACAATTTACCCAAAAGACCTTGATCCCTATTTTAAACACACTGTGCCCTGACTTTTTTTAATTGCATTGTCACAGAGAAATGCAGCTGCCATGGTGGTTCAGAAATCAAGATTTGGTCTCTCATGTGGCTGCGGACTGATCTATAAACTCAACCTTCTTGACTTTAATGAAATAGCCTCGGAGGCACAGAAATAAATTTATGTCCTATGACAGGGCATTGCACAAGGCTACCTTCACCTCCCTGTTTCTTAGAGCATAAATGAAAGGATTTAGCAATGGTGTCACAATAGTGTTCAGGATGGTGAGTATCTTGGTCTGTTCCAATGAACTCCGGGCAGACGGCTTGACAAAAAGAAAAATGGTGGAGCCATACCATATAATCACAACAGAAAGATGGGAAGAACAAGTGGAAAAGGCTTTCTGTTGTCCTTTGGCTGATGGGATTCTCAGTATGGTAGAGATGATATAGATGTATGAAAGTAGAGTAATTATACATGAGCCAAGGATGACAATCACTGCGATGATGAAAGCTGCTGTCTCAACTATGTGTGTATCTGTGCAAGATAGGATTATCCAGGAATCTATATTGCACCAGAAATTGTTAATGATATTAGGACCACAGAAGGACAACTTGCCAATTAGAAATGCTATTATTGAGATAACCAGGAAACCACCCACCCAACATGCAATGGCCAACTGAGTAGATAAGGTGTTGTTCATAATAGAGCTATAGCGCAGTGGGTCCATGACAGCCAAGAGGAAATGTTCTGTGCAGCCAAAGGAAAACATAAAGTACATCTGCAGGAGGCAGCCATGGAAGGAGATAGTCCTGCTTTTCCCTAAGAAAAGGGCAAGGGTCTTGGGAACAGAAGCTGTTGTGTACCATATTTCTAGAAAAGAGAGGTTGCAGAGAAAAAAGTACATGGGGGTGTGGAGCCAGTGGTTGGTCATCACAAGGGTTATGATAGCCATGTTTCCTGTGACTGTTAGGATGTACACAAGAAAGAAGAACATGAAGATGGAAATCTGCAAAGAGAAGGATCCAGGGAAGCCCAAGAGAATGAATTCCATCACAGTGGTTTCATTTTGTTTTCCCATTTGGTCCTTTTACCTGATGAAACCAATAAAGTAAAAAGGGAGAGATTACAAGAGATGACAAGCCATTGTTTCCAAGTCAGCTAACGATCATTTATAGATTCATAGATTCATAGATGTTAGGGTCGGAAGGGACCTCAATAGATCATCGAGTCCGACCCCCTGCATAAGCAGGAAAGTGTAGATGCATATCCAACCTCCTCTTGAAGACCCCCAGGGTAGGGGAGAGCACCACCTCCCTTGGGAGCCCGTTCCAGACCTTGGCCACTCGAACTGTGAAGAAGTTCTTCCTAATGTCCAGTCTAAATCTGCTCTCTGCTAGCTTGTGGCCATTATTTCTTGTAACCCCCAGGGGCGCCTTGGTGAATAAATACTCACCAATTCCCTTCTGTGCCCCCGTGATGAACTTATAGGCAGCCACAAGGTCACCTCTCAACCTTCTCTTGCGGAGGCTGAA
>NW_005843019.1:136340-162414 GCF_000455745.1 Alligator sinensis
CTATTCATCATGCATCTGCTGATGCATGATAAAGTGCCATTAGCTTTTCTGATGGCTTCGTGACACTGCCGACTCATGTTCATCTTGGAGTCCACTAGGACTCCAAGATCCCTTTCCACTTCCGTGCCACCCAGCAGGTCATTTCCTAGGCTGTAGGTGTGCTGGACATTTTTCCTCCCTAGGTGCAGCACTTTGCATTTCTCCTTGTTGAACTGCATTCTGTTGTTTTCTGCCCACTTGTCCAACCTGTCCAGGTCTGCTTGCAGCTGTTCCCTGCCCTCCGGCGTGTCCACATTATGGTAGATACCTGTCCAGAAAAATTGCATCACTTGAAAACTAGACCAAAACTAGACCAAAACATGCAGGCTGGCAAAGAATGAAGGAGAGGGTCTTTTCCAATTCTTAGTATTCTATATTTTGTCTGATGCAGCTGAATTCTTGAGACATTCATCCTGGAAGCCTGAGGACCTAGGTTTTAGGCCCTGTCATGTAGAGAATATTGGATTTTGGTCTCTCTGACTTCCAAGTATAGTACTCTAAGAACAAATCCAGCATTACCACAAAGCTTTTCTGACCCACCTTTTGAAAGTAAGCCACAAACATAATAATTAAAGAAAAAAGAAAAAGGGTAGAGGGGGTAATTTCTGCCTCCCTAGGAAGAAAAAAAAAGTCTATGTAAAAAACCTAGGCTTTTCTCCCTCCGAGTCAGCAGTCACTTTACTAAGCTATTCACTCTCTGACTTAATTTAGTGTGCTCTGACCATCCAAGATCTTCAATATACCTTGTGCCCGTGGCTGCCCAGTGGACCAGCTTCAGAAGGAGTGCCAGCAAGACAGGGAAAAATGCCTTACCTGTGCTGTGCTGATTAGAGCTTGGCTGTAGGAAATCAGTTGAAATCCAAATTGAAGACTCTGCTAGGTGTCATTTCACTGTTTTCAGATTATGAACTCATGGTACTATTATAAAACCCATTACATTTAGCATGTATAATTTATTGCAGTATGGGGCATAGTTTGCCAGCACTGTCTTTGCTCTTTTCAATTCCTAAGGACAATAGAAATGACAATTTTTTATTTTTTTCCCATCTATAATTCCTCACTTGTAAGTCTGACTAGCTATCAAGAGCAAATAAGAGGAGGGATAGGGGAATGATTTACATCCTCACTTCCTAAAATGATCCGTAACTTGGTTAAAACAGATACATTGTATCTGAAATCATGCACTATAATGAACTAAGCAAGGACTTTTCTGGGACAAGAAGCTCTTTAGAAAAACACAGGGTTATGTTACGAATGCATTTACTCTGGTCTAAACAGACATTACAAGATAGCCTGGGATGAAAACCAATATCTTAGAGAACGTATTTACATTTGGATGGGTTTGCTGAGCAGTAGTGTGGTGGGAGAAACCTCCCTAAGGTTCGTTGTCTAGCTGTAATTTGATTGACAGACAACGCGGGTAAAGAAAGACAGCTGTTTATTTGCTCGAGCAAAGACCATAAAGCCAGCAAAAGGCAAAATGGCCCCCCCTCAAGGGTGAGGTGATCTTTTATACTTATTACAACAAGGCAAGACTTCATGGTTAACAAAAAAAAGCAATATTTGGGCGGTGCTTTTCAAATCTTTGTAACAGCATATTTCTATTAAGCTGAACTAGCACTTTTTTAAAAGCTAAAAGTTAAGTAACAGTAACATTATAATATGTTAGCAAAACCTTATACAGTAGTAGATGTTTCTCAAGGACACAACCAGTGCACCCAGAACAATGGTTTCCCTGTCTTATCTTACTTCTTGCTGTAGCTGATTTTTCAGCACACAGACACAGAGATACTTGCTGCTTTTAACTCAGAAAATGCTTAACACAGTTAAAATGATTACTTGACACAAGCAAAGGCTTAGCTATCAATCTGCCTTGTGGTCAGCTGCATTGCTAGGCCACAGGTCATGCCTTGTATTCAGCTGTAAAGCTAATACTTCCTAATAATCTAAATTATTGTAAACCTAACAGTATGCTTATCAGAAAACTATTCTATTTTAGGGTAATAACAAACCTGCGCACTACAGTAGTAACATCTTGAACTTGAAAGGCATTTGATTTGAGAAAAAATATGTAAGGAGCTGATCTGCCAGATTTAATTGTGAGTAGATAACATTCTTTTTAAGTAAAGTATTTGATTAATAAATATACTAACCTTTAAATTAGACAGAAGCCTTGGGCTCTTGACATAGTTAATATCATACTACTCCTTTTCTTACAGAGTCAAAAAAAAGATAGGACAAATTAAATTCTCTCTCTCTCTCCTGCTCTTTCCATCTGTTTGTGTCTGTATTTATTCACTGTTTAATAAAACAAGGACAGAAAGGTATGCAATTCAATTCAAAGTTAGAATATTCAAAACAAACAAAACAAATCTTCACCCGTGGTATTATGACACTGCAGGAACCCATTAAGTCCAAGAATGTAGTAACACCCACAAAATAGACAGCTATATATGGTTGGCAGGCAGAACCAGGTTATACATAAAGATAACACACATTTTGTGAAAGGGATATTGAAGTACGTGATTTGGGGTCAAACTGGCATCTATTTAGTAGAGATCTGGAATCAGTTCTAACGCCAGGAGGAGGAGCAGACTACCGCACAGTGGCTGCTGCAGGGCACTCACATTTTCTGTTGGAGCTTCTCACCATTGATAGGATGATATGAACAGCACAAAACTGACCTTGGGTCTGGCTCAATATGACAGCGTTTCTTCCTTCCCTCCCTTTCTTCCCTGCCTAGCCTTCACCTCTATTTCCTCTTCTCTCTCTCTCTCACTCCCTAATTAGTATTGTGTCTTTTTCTATTGCTTACAACCTGCAGTCATTCTCTCGCTGTCTCTCTCTATTTCAAGGTAATATAGTCTCCTACAAAGCTACATCATGCAAAACACCAGTGTTGAGGGAAGATTGGGTTATTTCATCAATTCTGAAGTTTCCCAGGGGCTTCAGTCTCCGAAGAACTCCCCAGGAACGCTGAAAATTGACACAGCGGGGTTTCTTGGGAAGCCGTTGGAAGAGGTGAAATGCTAGTGTAAGGAACAATGATTTATGCTCCCCTCTGGCAGTTCTGCCAAATTACACATCAAACTTCTCACATTTAGCTCATGCTGAAAGTCTGATAATTCTTTAATGTTTTCTCTGTCTCTTCCTGTCCCCTTCCCTCCCCCAAATTCTACCTAAAACCCATGGGATTGAATGAAAAAACATTCCATGGACCTCAGTTTGCCTGCTTCATGTCTTTGAGCTCTCAGCAGAGCAATTCCCATCAGGCTTACACCCATTATTAACAGGTGCTGTCATGAGTAGAGGCAGTCAAATATTACAGTGTTTGTGTTTTTCATAGACATTCGGGTTGGAAGGGACCCCGGAGGATCATCGAGGATCATCCCTACCCCAGGGGCAGGAAGTCAGCTGGGGTCATAAGATCCCAGCAAGATAAGCATCCAAACGTGTCTTGAAGGTGTTCAATGTAGGTGCTTGAACTGCCTCCGGTGGCAGGCTATTCCAAACCTTGGGGGCTCGGACAGTGAAGAAGTTCCTTCTTATGTCCAGCCTGAATCAGTTGTGGCAGAGTTTGTGACCGTTTGATCTTGTCATCCCTTGGGGCGCTCTGGGGAACAGACATTCCCCTGGATCCTGATGAGCACCCCAGATAAACTTATAGGTGGCCACCAGATCACCCCTGAGCCTGCGCTTTTCCAGGCTGAATGGCCCCATGGCTCTCAGCCTCTCATCATAAGGTCCATTTTCCTGACCTCTGATCAGGCACATGGCTCTCCTCGGACTCTCTCAAGCTTCTCCACATCCTTTTTGAATTGTGGAGCCCAAAACTGGACGCAGTACTCCAGCTGCAGCCTCACCAAGGCCGAATACAGCGGGAGAATGACATCCCAAGATTTACTTGAGAAGCATCTATGGATGCAAGCCAGCGTTTTGCTCGCTTTACTAGCCACAGCATCACAATGAAGGCTCATGTTCATCTTGTGGTCAATCATGACCCCCAAGTCCCTTTCATCCATAGTGCTAACCAGTGTAGCACTGCCGAGCCTATAAGCATGCTGCAGGTTTTTCCTCCCAAGGTGCAGAACCTTGCATTTTTCGGTGTTGAATACCATAGGGTTCTCGTCCGCCCATTTCCTGAGCCTGTCGAGATCTGCCTGGATCACCTTCCTGTCCTCAGCTGTGGATGCTTTACCCCAGAGTTTGGTGTCATCGGCAAACTTGGCCAGTCCGCTTCTGACACCAATGTCCACATCATTGATGAAGATGTTAAATAGTATAGGCCCTTGAATAGAGCCTTGAGGGACCCCACTGGTCACAGTGCACCAAGATGATTGGCTCCTGTTGACCATCACCCTCTGGGTCAAACTGCGGAGCCAATTCCCCAGCCAGCGGATTGTGGTGAGGTCAAGGCCGCAGTTAGCCAGTTTAGCCAAGAGAGTTAGTTTAGCCCCCGCCCCCGCATCAGGGCTGGCAAGCCAGAGTTTCTGAGCACGCAGGCATCATGAGTGCTGCTTGCCCTGATGGTGGTCACACGCGCAAAAGCTCTGCGGTGGTCCACAACAGCCTGAAGCACCGTGAAGTGGAAGTCCCTCCTGTTGTAATAGGAACAATTTCCATGGGGTGTGCAAGTGGTGGGGATGGGGGCCCTGTCTAGGTCACTGATGCAGTGGGGGAATCCAAGGGCACAGAAGCCTGCCACCATAGCCAAGGGGTCATGCATTTGGAGCACCATGTCCCGCAGCATGCCCTGGAGTGTGCTGCACACCTCCAAAACAGCATCCCCAGCTGTGGCCTTGCCCATGCCAAACAGGTGGCCAATGTATACTGCAGGGTAGTGCACTTGGCCAGCTTCAGTAGGGTGAGGGCCAGCCAGTGTCCATGGGGAAGGGCACCACATGCCAGGTTCCTGCCACTCCAAGTGTGTCCAGAACTGCAGCTCCTGGAAGGTGTTCCAGGTCATCCAGAATACCTCCATCCACTGACGTCATCCTAGGCGTGCTGGACAATGTGCAGCCACCAGTTCTGACTTACCTGGCAGGTCCAGAGGTGGCAGGGCTGGAGGCCAAGGAAGGTGATGGCAGGCCCATTGCTACATCTTGGATCCCTTTGTTGGCATCCCCAATGGGATCCAGCCAAGTGAATAAGATTGAGGTGGCAGCTGTATGTAGGCAGCCTGTGACAGTGTGGGCAGGTGGTTGCTGCGTGTGAGGGAGTCAGAGGGGCAAGACAGCCATGGGCCAGGTGGCGGTTGGCATGGTGGGCCAGCAGGGCCAGTGCAGCGGCCAGCAGGAGCACAGTGTAATGGTGATCACTGACAGGGCAAGGGGCTGGGACAGCCATGGTGCAGGGAGGCACAGGAAGTGAAGAGAGTGTTGCCATGTGCTGTCCCTGTGCTGCTCATGTTGCTCTAGGCCAGGGAAGTGGCTGACTAGGGAACAGTGAATGGGGCTGGCTTTTGAAGAGGGCAGCCAGCTTCTGGCATTTTTCAGCCAGAGCCTGGAGCTTCACCCGGGGTGGCAGGGGCCCATTGCAGGGCCCCAGAAAGTGGGAGCAGATTTGCTGTCATTGAAACCAAATCTGCTGCTGCTTTCCTGTATGCATAGACATCTGCCTTGTAGTGTTTACTCATGATAAGTTCATCACGGGGGCACAGAAGGGAATTGGTGAGGTTTTATTCAACAAGGCGCCCCCGGGGGTTACAAGAAATAATGGCCACAAGCTAGCAGAGAGCAGATTTAGACTGGACATTAGGAAGAACTTCTTCACAGTTCGAGTGGCCAGGGTCTGGAACGGGCTCCCAAGGGAGGTGGTGCTCTCCCCTACCCTGGGGGTCTTCAAGAGGAGGTTTGATGAGTATCTAGCTGGGGTCATCTAGACCCAGCACTCTTTACTGCCTATGCAGGGGGTCGGACTCGATGATCTATTGAGGTCCCTTCCGACCCTAACATCTATGAATCTATGAATCTATGAGCAATTTACTTGCGAGTAAACTGGTGCTGCATCAAATGCACGTGTAGATGCACCCAGTGTAACCAAGAAAGGGAAATAAGTGGGACCAGGAAAAGGATTAGAAATCATGGGTCATATGTCTTAGCAAGATAGATTCTGTCTGGGAAAGCTTGAGCGCCTGCCTTCCAGCCTGGGTCCCTTATCCCAATGGGGTAGAAGCTGTAAATCTGAATACCGTATATGTAATGACCTAAAAACAAGGCCATCACATATACCCTTGAAAGCTGCACAGACACTGATAATCAGGGTTCCTAGTTTTTCCTGATAAATAAATTGCAAATTCTCTGATAAAACCCCCAAAATCCATGATTAAAATTAAAGTTCCCCCCACAACCCCTCCAGCCCTGCTGGTGCCCCTCACTCCCCCTACAATAGCCCTGGAGGTGCGCGTGCACGCACACGCGCACACACACACACACACAGAGGCACCCTCCCCCCGCAACAGATAAGACTCAGGCACAGACACACACCCCAACAGCAGGTGCGGAGGTGGGGAGGGAAGGGAAGAGGTTAGCAGGGTGCAGATCAAGAATAGGGAGGGGGAGTTTGTGTCTGTGCCCACTTCTAGGAGCAGGGCCAGGGGGCAAGGGCAGCAGTGCCCCTCTGTGGGCCACACACAAGCCACCTGGACAGCTGGAGGGGTGATGGGACGCTCAAAGGTGGCGGCTGCTTCAGCCACCACCCTGCCCACTGCTGCTGCACCCCACACCGTTTGCCTGTGGAGCCATGTGGACATGGAGCTTGCCCGTGGAGCCATGCAGCTGGCTGTGGGAAGGCAGTGCAGGCTGCGGCAGCAGTGGCAGCAGTGAGGTGGCGGTGGCTCTGTAGGCAAGTGATGCAGGGAACACAAGCCACCTGGCCAGCCTGACGGGAGTGGGGGCTTGCACGTGGCAGCCGCCACCACCACCACACCAACTCCAGGCTTGGTGGGGAACTGTCCCCAAGCAGGGAGTTCTCTGAGAGTGAGTGAGGAGCAGGGTCTGGAAGATTTCCCTGCTGCCAGGGTAGGGTGGGGGCTGGCTAACTTATTTTCCACCCAGCTCTGTGAGTGCAGAGTGGCAGGGAAACAGGCTGGGGAGCTTCCCCCTCCCCCAAGACAGCTGCACACTTGCAGACCAGGGCAGGGAACAAGCTCCTCAGCCCCCACCAGCAGGGAGATCCCAGCACCAGCTCCAGGACTGTGGAGCCAGTGCTGGGGGATGCTTATCTCCCAGCCCTAGTTCTGCGGTCATGGGGATCAGGGTGGGAGACACTTATCTACCAGCCCAAGCCCCGTGATGATGGGGCTCAGGTTGGGAGATAAAGATCCCCCACCCCACATTCCCCCGTCATGTTATGGGAGCAGAGGGTTTGGAGCTGCCTGCTGCTGGGGTAGGGGGACATAGTCCCTGCCTGGGCTACTGTGGCAGATCCCACCTGGGCAATAAGCAGCTCCCAGGGGCAGGGAGCTATCTCCTGCCCCCGGGGGGACAGGTGACCGGGACCAGATTTGGTTCCCAGTCAGAAGCCTACATGAGTGCTATGGCACTGTTTCTAATGCTGAGTAAATTTGCTACTTACATTTGTAGGTAGCAAATTTACCCGGGATTAGGGAGATTTACTGTGAAGTAAGCATGTGCATGTATAGATGCACATGCTTACTTCACAATAAACTATGCTAATTTGCCGTTAAGCATCTTGTGTAGACACACCGTTTTACTTTATCTGTTGATATCTCATCCCTCAGCCTGTCCACTTCCTTATCCAAATAATCCTTTTTTAGTCATTTGGCTGAAGTTTGATTTATTTGTGAAGATTGAGGCAAAGTAATTGTTATGTAGCTTCACCATCTTTGCATCTTCTGTTAAGATTTCCACCTGGCTAGTTAACATTAGGTCCAGAGCTTCCTTGGTTTTTCTTTTACGGCTAAAAAAATTCTAGAACCTCTTCTCCTTGTCTTTAACCCCCCTGACCAGGTGCAGGTCTTTCCTTATCTTTGCCTTCCTGGTTTTGTCCCTGGAGGTTATTGTAATTTCCCGGTATGCTTCCTTGGTGACCTGTCCATTCTTTAATTGCCTGCATGCTTTTCTTTTGCATTTCAGCCATCATAGAAGCTCCTTGTGCAGCCATATTTGTCTCTAACATTTTTTCTTGGGTTTCTATTTTGTTGGAATCATTTCTTGTTGTGACTTTTAGAAGCTCCCAGTCCACCTGAGCACCTTTATCCTTCAATATGTATTCCCATGGCACCATGCCTATTAATTTCTTGAGTTTGATGAAATCTGCCTTTTTTTTAAATCTAGCATCTTAATTTTTTCTGACCACGTCTTATGATCTGGAATTCTATCGTATCATGACTGCTATCTCCAAAGTTGCCCATCACCTTCACATCCTTCACCACTTCTTCCCTCTTGGTTAGGACAAAATCCAAGATCCATGATGGATGATCCCATAGATGTATTCTCCACCTTTTGGACACTGAAAGTTGTCCCCCCTGCAAGTTGGGAACCAGCTCAATGTTTTTAGTCCAGCTCTATTGTTTTTTCCAGCAGGCATCCACAAAATTGAAAGCACAAAATTGAATATCATCCCATAGCTTTTGGATCAATTTATCATCTCTTTGAAGAGTGCCCCATATGCCTCTTCTTCCTGGCTTGGTGACCAGCATTATACCAGTGCTGCATCTTTTACCTTTCATTTTCACCCATATGCACTCTGCATTGCTGTCTTCTTCCTTCTGAATCGGGGAACTAGTATACTAGTATCAGGGAACAGTGTACTACTTTTGGCATACACCGAGGCAGTCGGGGAAGCCAATCCTCTGAGGCCACAGGCAACAAGCTCTATATGCAACAGCCTTTGAATGTTAGGCTAAGCATAATGTAGTAGATTACTGTGCATTGACCATCACTAAAAAGGCATTCAAATGCACTACTGTGGAGTACTGCATCATAAAACACATTAATTTAGTACTTCAGATTGGAGATATTAAATTTAATGCACATTAAAGGTGCATTCATGTATGTGTAGATGCACAATAAGTGTCATTCTTTTCTACACTGCTTAAGACTCTGAAAAACAGTGAGTGCAAAAGGGGGGGAGGGGGCGGGTCCTGCCTTCTTGCTACTTTTTCAGGACTTAGTCTTAGCGGTCTGATGATGATGTATCACAGAAGCAGATTTATTAATTGATTTTCAGGACTTGGAAAAGGTGAAAAGAAATTTTGCTTAGGAACTTAATTCCACTTACATGCCCAAAAGGTAGGAAAGAATCCCTAGCTGAGTGCAATCCTATTCCACTTCACTTTAATCCCAGAAAAGCGATCAGCATTTTTACTTTTGTAATAATATGCATTCAGCCTAGCCTGAAGACTAAATCACCAACATGTTCCAGGAACCAACAACAATTTGTTTTGACATTCTTTGGGGGACTTGAGTATTTCAATTTTTATAGTCTCATTATCAGTAGAGTCTCATATTAGGTATTCCATTTTTGTGGCTATCATCAATGTCAAGCTAACTGACCTAAACGTTCTCCGGTTCTCTTTTACTGTTAACTAACCCTAACTTTAACCCTAACCCAAACCCAAACCCTAAACCTACTGTTTTACTGCATTTTCACATACTGGGACAAAATTCAGTCTTCCAGTCCTCTGGAATTTCCCTGTCTTACAACATTTGTTTAAAATTAACATCAGAGACCCTTGGAGACATTCATCTAACTCATTTAGATTCATTTTATGATGTATTTAGTAAGTTAAAATTCTAGGCTGCCAACTATCATTGCAGTCTCAGATTCCATGTAAAATGACTCTGGGGCCTGGGTTGGGAGACCCTTACCTCCCAGCCTAAGCCCTACAGTCATAGAACTCAGGCTGGGAGATAAGGGTCCCCCATCCTGAACCCCACGGGCACGGAGCTCAGGCTTAGAGATAAGGGTCTCCCAGCCCAAGCACTGAGGTTGCAGAGCTCAGACTGGGAGATAACAGTGTCTCAGCCTAAGTCCTACAGCTGTAGAGCTCGGGGTGCAAGATAAGGGTCTTCCAGCCCCCAGTTCCCTGATCACGATAGCAGAGAAGGGGCTTGGGAGATAAGGATCTCCCAGCCAACGCTCACCAATTGTGATCTGGGAGCAGGAGGCTTGAAGCTCCCTGCTGCCAGGAAAAGGTGGCATAGTACCTGCCCAGGCTCCTGTATCCACCTCAGCAGGATGCAGCTTCCAGGGGGAGAGTGTAAACTCCCGGTTCCTTGATGGATGGCTGCCTGGGAGCAGATTTTGCTCCCAGTCAGGGGTCTACATGAGTGCTACAGCACCATTACTAATCCCGGGTACATTTGCTACTTGCATTTGCAAATTTACTCAGGTTTAGGGAGGTTTACTGCAAATTAAGCATGTGCACGTATGTATGCACATGGTTACTTTGCAGTAAACTATGCTAATATGAAGTTAAGCATCTTTTGTGGATGCGCATTATGTTCACTTATTTTCCTTGGAAATATAATAATGCAAATATAATCATGTGCTCTGGAATACATTGCAAAAGGCTTCCTTCACCTCCCTGTTTCTCAGAGCATAAATGAAAGGATTTAGCAAGGGTGTCACAATAGTGTTCAAGATGGTGACTATTTTGGTGAGCTCCAATGAACTCCGGGCAGATGGCTTGACGAAAAGAAAAATAGTGGAGCCGTACCATATAATCACAACAGAAAGATGGGACGAACAAGTGGAGAAGGCTTTCTGTCGTCCTTTGGCTGATGGGATTCTCACTATGGTTGATATGATATAGATGTATGAAAGTAGAGTAATCATGCATGAGCCAAGGATGACAAACGCTGCGATAATGAAGGCTATGGTCTCAACTGTGTGTGTGTCTGTGCAAGATAGTACTATCCAGGAATCCATGTTGCACCAAAAATGGTTAATGACATTAGGACCACAGAAGACTAACCTGCTGATTAGAATGATTGGTACTAAGACAACCAGAAAACCACCCACCCAACATGTAATCGCCAGCTGAGTAGACAAGGTATTGTTCATAATAGAGCTATAGCGCAGTGGGTGGCAAATGGCCAAATAGCGATCATAGGCCATGACAGCCAAGAGGAAATGTTCTGTGCAGCCAAAAGAGAAAATTAAATACAGCTGCAGGAGGCAGCCATGGAAGGAGATAGTTCTGCTTTTCCCTAGGATAATTGCAAGGGTCTTAGGAACAGAAGCTGTTGTGTACCATATTTCTAGAAAAGAGAGGTTGCAGAGAAAAAAGTACATGGGGGTGTGGAGGTGGTGATTGGTTATCACAAGGGTTATAATAGCCATGTTTCCAATGACTGTTAGGATGTACATGAGGAGGAAGAGCATGAAGATAGAGATCTGTAAAGAGAGGGATCCAGGAAAGCCCAAGAGAATGAATTCCATCACCGTGGTTTCATTTTGTTTTTCCATTTGGTCCTTTTACCTGATGAAACCAATAAAGTTAAGAGAGAAAAATTACTACACTTGACAAGCTATTGTTTCCCAGTCATCTATGGGGTCATTTCTGGCACTTACCTGCCCAGAAGAATTGTATCCCTAGACAACTAGGACAAATCTATATCAATGCAGACAAGCAAATAATAAGGGAGAGGATCTTTTGAGATGTTCAATAGTGTATCTTTTGTCCGATGCAGCTGAATGATTCGGACCTTTATCCTGGAAGCCAGCGACCGTAGGTTTTAGTCCCCCTTATGCAGAGAAGATTGGATTTGAATCTCTCTGGCTTCCAACATAGCATTCTAAGCACAAATCATCACCAGATACCTTTTCTGGTACACCTTTTGAAACTAAGCCACAAACATCATCATTAAAGGAAGAAAAAAGAATAGGAGGTAAACTTTTGCCTCCCTAGGAAAAGAATATCCATGTTAAAACCTAGGCATTTCTCCCTTAAAGTCAGCAGTTACTTTGCTTAGCTCTGCACTCTCTGACTTAATTTTTTGTGCTCCCCCATCCAATAGCTTCAGTATACCTTGTGCTCATGGCTACCAAGTGGACCAGCTTCAGGAGTGCCAGCAAAAGCAGGGCACAATGGCTGAACTGTGTTGTGGTGGTTAGAGCACTGCTCTAGGAAATCATTTGAAACCCAAATTCAAGACTCTGCTAGGTGAGAGGAGAGCAGAGCCCTGGTCCTTAGTGTACCCTGTGAGTGACTGCATACATGATTGTCCACAAGTGCAGAACTATGTGTCCAATGAGACAATGTCACTGGGCATTAAATGCTGATGAAATAAATGACCATTTACACAGTCAGGAAGGGAACAGAACGCTGATTTAAATTACTCATGCTTTGCATTCATGCACCCTTTGATTCTGTTTGGGCCTTCAATAGTAAGTCAGTTGCCACAAAGCTATGACTAGAAAGGAGACTTTAATACTCCTAATTTCCTGGTTAACAGAGACATGAAAACACTCCCTCTGGAAATTGCAATAGAGTCCTGGACTGGCATTTTCTAAGAAGCACAATTAATTAGGTAGCCTGGTCCTTTCTGTTAGGAGTAAGAGTTGGGAAACTAACTGCCTAAGTCTCCCTTGGCAATCCAGGCCTAGGAACAGCTAGAGGCCTTTTACAGAACCGAGTAGAACAAAAGACTCCTGACTTGCAGTTTGAGAAGTAGAATAAATGTGTTCATATTTTCACATTTGCTTTGTGCCAGGGCTAGATTTTCCATGTTTAGAAAACATACGTTTCTAAAAGAGTGAAAATTTGTGTCAGTATATACAATCCAGCAGGGGACAAAATACTTCCAAACAATACATTGTGGAAATGCAGAATTACAGAGCAGCCCCTTTTCAGTTGCTTTTGTAAGCTAGTGTCCTGAAAAGCAGCCCACCAGACTAAATTTATCACCAGGAAAATAATTACAGTCATTATGTTATTAGACCATGCATCAATCCACCGTTTTCAGATTATAATCTCATGAGACTATTACAAACTGATTACATTCTGCATGTGTAACTGATTGAAGCATGGGACATAGTTCAGCCACATTGTCTTTGCTCTCTTGAATTCCTAGGGCCAATAGAAAGGACAATTGGTGAACTTTTCTCCGTCATATTTCCTCTCCCTCCTGTCTGACTAGCTATGGAGATCAAAGCTGAGGAGGGAGAGGGGAATGAATTACATACTCACTGCTTGAAAATAGCCCTTATTTTGTTATAACTGATGCACTGTATCTGAAATAATGCACTATATCGACTATAATGAACCAAGCAAATACTTCTGTGGCACAAGAAGTATTTAAAAAATGCACAGTCACTTTACAAGTGCATTTACTCTAATGTAAATAGACACTAGACTGGCGTGTATAGAATTTCTGGGATGGAAACTAATATCTTAGAGAACATACTCACATTTGGATGGGTTTGCTGAGCAATGGTAACATCTTGAACTGGGAAGATATTTGCTTGGACAAAAAAACCTATGTAAGGAGCTGATCTGCCAATGAGGGGATAACATTATTTTTTTAAAAAGTATTGATTCATGAATACACTAACCTTTAAATAAGACAAAATCTTTGGGCTCTAGAGATAGTTATCACCATAATACTTCTTTTCTGACATATTACAAATCATAGAAAAAATAAAAATCTCTCTCTTTCCTTCTGTTGCCCTTTCCATGTATCTCTGCTTTGTTTTCATTCTTTGATTCATAAAGCAAGAAGAGGATGGCATTCATTTCCATTCAAAGTTAGAAAATTCAAAAAGAAATAAAAGGAAATAAATCTTCACCCATGCTATTATCAAACTACAGGAACCCATGAAGTCCAAGAATGTAGTGAGACTCTTAAAACAGGCATCCCTATGGTTATTAGGAAGAACCAGGTTATACATAAAGATAACAGACATTTTGGGGAAGAAGTATTGAAGCACATGGTATCTATTTAATGGAGATCTGTAATCAGTTCTAATGCCAAGTGGAGGAGGAGATTACCACACAGCAGCTACCACTGGCAACATATAGGGGGTGCATGTGCACCCCCGGAGATTGGCGGTGCATCCCATAAGAGAAGCACCGCTGATACTGCCGGCAGCACCTGTGGGAGCTCCCCGCTCGGCCCACCCCTGCCACCAATACCACTCACGGCTGCCTGTGGGAGCTCCCTACTCGCTGCCACCACTGCCGCCACCTGTGGATGGTCTCTGTACCCCCACCACAGCCTCCGGGAGCACATGTTGTTCATGGAGGCTACTGAAGGCCTCTCACATTTTTGGCTGGAACTTCTCACCACTCTTACAGACATGAGCAGCAAGAAACTGACCTTGCGTCTGCATCAGTATGACAGCGCTTCTTCCTTCCCTCCCTTTCGTTCCAGGCTACCCCTTATCTCTCTTTCATCTTCCCTCTCTCTCTCTCCCTCTCCCCCTAGGTAGAACTTTGTGTTTCTATATTGTCTACTATGTGCATTTTCTCTCTGTCTCGCTCTGTCTCTCCTTCTCTTTTCAAGTTAATAAAGTCTCCTTCAATATGACATCATGCAAAACACCAGTGTTGAAGGAAGATTGGGTTAGTTCATCACTTCAGAAGCTTCCCTCGGGATTCTGTCTCCAAAGAACTTCCCAGCAATTCTGACGATTTACAGAGGGGTTTCTTGGGATGCCATTAAAAGAGTCTGAAG
Source organism: Alligator sinensis (assembly GCF_000455745.1). Classification (NCBI taxonomy): domain Eukaryota; kingdom Metazoa; phylum Chordata; order Crocodylia; family Alligatoridae; genus Alligator; species Alligator sinensis. The sequence goes on from NW_005843019.1 coordinate 151,025, forward strand.
GGCTAGTGTCAGAAACAATTATTTATGCTCCCCTGTGGCAGTTCTGTCAAATCATTCATCTAAATCCACATATTCAGCTTGTACTGAACTTTTGATAATTCTCAGATTCTCTCTGTTCTCCCTCCCCCCCCCAAATGTCACCTAAAACCCATGGATAGGAAAGGGAAAAATTCAGTGAATCACAGTTTTCCTTGGATCATGTCTTTGAACCCCCTGAGGAGTTCCTCCAATCTGGTTTACACTCATTAGAAAGGTGCTGTCTTGAGTAGAATCAGTTAAATATTACATAATGTTTGTGATGATGTTTTTCCTGTTGCAAATAACTATTCACTTTCATCCTATTTATACAATTTTCATCTAATTTTTGGTAAATTAGCAAAGCACACTCACATACACAGAGGACACAATGGGCCATAGCCTGAATTCTGTTTCCTTCTGTGTGTCTAAAGGGAAGCTTCCTAGCCATCTTCTTCACAGTATGCTGTGGGTGCATAAGTGTTAGGGCTGTGCAAAACGGCACTGTTCCATTTCGACTTGCATTTTGACATTTTGACGGAACAGTGTTTAATTCAGAATTTTGTTTTGATTCAAAACTGCTGTTTCATTTTGTTTCGTTGAAACAGTTTTGCTGTTTTGACATTTTACCCATAGGCTATAATGGGGAAGTTCAAAACAGCCTATAACTTTGTCATTTCTGGCCTGATTTGGATGAAACATACAGGAATGATAGCCCCTTGTGAGGGCATGAGGTCTGCCAAGTTTCAAGGAGATAGGTGCTGGGCTTTCAGGGAAATTTCACCTCAAAACCTTGAAAGCAAAAAACTCATGTCACATGTATGTGTTAAGCCACACTGGGGTCAAAACTGCAGGTGTGCTAGCCCCTGCTGAGGCCACGAATCCTGCCAAGTTTCAAGGAGATAGGTTTAGGGATTTGGGGGAAACTGAACTCCAAGCTGCGGACAAGCAAAACTCATGACATGGGTGACCCTGTGTGTGTTAAGGCGCAGCAGAGTGAAAGCTGTAGGCCTGCTAGCCCCTGCTGAGGCCATGAAGCCTGCCAGCTTTCAAGGAGACAGGTGCAGGGCTTCTGGATTCTGGGGCCTGCACCTCTGGCTGCTGACAGGCAAAACTCATGACATGGGTGACCCTGTGTGTGTTAAGGCGCAGCAGAGTGAAAGCTGTAGGCCTGCTAGCCCCTGCTGAGGCCATGAAGCCTGCCAGCTGTCAAGGAGATAGGTGCAGGGGGAGTCTAGTTTCTGTGGCACTGCACCTCTGGCTGCTGACAGGCAAAACTCATGACATGGGTGGCTGACACTGTGTGTGTTAAGGTGCACCCTTACTCAGCTGACACCAAGGCAGAAAGCAGGGCAGTTCGAACAATGCTGCCTTTTATGCAGCTTTTTCATCCGTCTCCTAGAGCACTGGGATTGGAAGAGACCTCAGGACAGGATGACAGTCATTGGCTAGCTACACAGTCAGTAATGAGAGCAGTCCTTCCCCACCCCCACCCCCTCCTTACTTTACAATCTGTTTCCTTGCAGGCAAGCCCAGCTTGAGCTTTGAAACTTGAAATGTTTAGAAAATTTTGAAATGTTTTGACTTGCCTCATTTTGTTTTGAAGCTGTTTCGAAGCGCTCTGTTTCATTTTGATTTTGCTGTTTTGAGCTCAAAATGAATCGAAACAGCGTTGAAGTGAAACTGTCATTGAAATTCACACAGCCGTAATAAGTGTGCATGTGTAACACATAGGGCACATCCACACGTGCATTTAAGTGTGACTAAATTTAGTGTGCATTAAGCTAATGCTCATTAAGCAATTTTTGGCAAGTGTCTACACATGCAAGGACTTGGCACCAAAGTTAGTCCCAAGTTCCTGCAACCCTGCCATGTGCCCCTGTGGCCACCAGGGGGAGCTCCAGTCCTTTTTAGCCATGTTCAAGCCACAGCCAGCTACCAGCACTTGGCAGCCATCTTGGAAACAGCCCTACCCTCTGAACCCTGGCCTGCCACTTCCCTTCCCAGGAGCTGTGTGCCGAGTGCAGGGGCAGCATGTGGCAGCTCCCTCCATGCCCACCCTGCCTCCCCATGCCAGGGCTGCTCCAACCTCTGCCCCTATCCCTGCCTCTGCCCCTGCCCCTGCCAGTGATACCTACTACCCCACACTCTTGCCCACCATGGTACTGGCTCTGCTGGCCCCAGGAGATTCCCCCTACCCAGGCCCCAAGACAGCTGCACATCCACCAGTGGGGACCAGTGCATTGGCTGTGGCAAGCCCTGCCTGACCTCCTCCTCCTGCAGTGGCCCTTACAGCCTGCCTGCCTCACAGTCCACACACCCCTTATCCCCTGCTCACCCCTAGTACAACCTTTAGGATGTGCACATGGGTGAAACAAAACAAAAAATGTGATTATCCTCACAATGCTTACCTCCATCCCTCCTCCCTCTCCTCTCAAGAAACAGGCCCCCTCCCCGCTACTGCTTCAACCCACAGAGCCTCTCCACCACCCTCCCCACCAACCAACAATAAACCCCGCCCCCCTTACAATGAGAAACTGTATTCAAAGGAAAAACTATTTACAATGTTTTGGGTGTTCAAGCCCAGAATAGTGCAACATAGGAGGGGCCTAAAGGGCAGGGCTCTGGGGCAGGTGCTCAGCACCCCACCACCTGGATGTTCTCTGGGGCTGGGCTCAGGCTGCCCCTCTAGTGGCAAGGCAGACCCTTGCCCTTGCCCTTGCAGCAACATTGAAAGGATTCCAGGGCATCCCGAGGTGCCATGGCACCCCAGTTGGTCAAGAATCATTGGTCTAGCACCAGGCAGGCAAAGTTATTTGGGTAGATGTGATATCTTTTATTAGACCAACTAAATGGTCTAACATAAACTACTCATGGGTTTCTGGCTGGCTATCTTTTGTTGACTTAGTCACAGGCTGAAAATTAGAACCAGAGCATGAAGGCAGCTGTGTATATGCATAACCCTCAGTACATGTTCAGTCTATAAATGCCAGTCAATGTGTGAGAAGGTAAATGGGTACCTAGGCTTGGGATGATGCTAGCAAGGGAGGAAGGAAGGCCCATCTACTATCCTAGAATCTGTAAGTCCTAGATTTCATTTCATGCCCTACAACCAGCACCTTGAGTGACCTTGGGAAAGTTAGGTACAGCTAGGTTCTATTATATGTGGTGGAGGAGATAAGTGAACTTAAGTGCTAAATCCTATATCATATTACTTCTCTTAATGACATATGTGCGAAACACCACTGTTTCATTTCGACTTTTGTTTCACCATTTTGACAGGACAGCGTTTTGTTTTGAGTTTCATTTAATTTTGAAGCATGGTTCTGTTTTGTTTCGTCAAAACTGTTGTGCTGTTTCAACGCTGTTTCAATGTTTTGCCCATAGGCTATAATGGGGAAGCACAAAACTGCCTACAACTTTGTCATTTCTTGCCTGATTCAGATAAAACTTGCAGGGATGATAGCCCCTTCTGAGGCCATGAAGTCAGATAAGTTTCAAGGATATAGGTGTAGGGGTCTCTGGAAAACTGCACCTCATGTCACGTGTGTGTGTTAAGGCACAGTGGAGTGAAAATTGCAAGATTGGTAGCCCCTGCTGAGGCCACAAAACCTGACAGATTTCAAGGAGATGGGTGCAGGGGTTTCTGGGAAACTGCACCTCAGGCTGCTGACAAGCAAAACTCATGTCATGTCTGTGTTAAGGTATAGTAGGGTGAAAACTGTAGGCATGGTAGCCCCTGCTGATGACATGAAGCATGCAGCTTTGAAGGACATAGGTGGAGGGGTTTCTGGGAAACTGCACCTCAGGCTGCTGATGAGCAAAACTCATGACACGTGTGACTTTGTGTATGTGTTAAGGCACACCCCCACTGGCGCGGGGGCCTCTACACAACACAGTCACTAGCCAGCTACACAGTCAGTGTCAGAGCAGTCCTTCCCCGCTCTCCCCCCTGCCTCTCCTTACTTTCTGTCTCCCTGCAAGCAAGCCCAGCTTCAGATTCAAAACTCAAAATGTTTTGAAACTTTTGAAACATTTCAACTGCCCTCATTCCATTTTGAGGCTGTTTCAAAGCCCTTTGATTTCACTCAAAATGAGTCGCAACAATGTTGAAATGAAATAGCTGGTGAAATTTTGCAGTCCTAATATGCATAACTGCATAGTTAGTCACATGGTGGCATCCTATACAAACATCAGGGGAGTACATCAGAGCCTGAGGGAGCAACTATTCACCAAGGGCCTCCCAGGGGAGGACAAGAAATAATGGGCACAAGCTGACTGGAGATCACTTCAGACTGGGCATGAAAAAAAAATTCTTTACAAGTCGAGTGTTGAGGGTTTGGAACAGGCTTCCCCCAGAGGTGGTACAGTCACTCACCCTGGTGATCTTCAAAAGGCATCTTGATGCCCATCTTGTTGGGTCATCTGACCCTAGTGGTCTTTCCTGCCCAAGTTCGGGGGGGCTGGACCTGATGATCTGTAAGGTCCCTTCCAGCTCCTAACAAGTAGGAAACTATATATACATGCACATGGCAACCCCTACCTGACTGCCCTCCTCCCACTCCCTCACAGCCCCTTGCAGGCTGGAACTCTGACAGCCTGCACAGAACTCAGTGTAAAACTGCAAAATCCACACATTTCTCCAGTAAAATGGGAAATCCATGTTTTCCTCCAGTAAAGGGGGAAATTCATGGTTTTCTCTGTTCATGGTTTCTGTGGAAACCAGAAAACCTAGATCCGTGGTTAACACCACGGTGGAGATGTACAACTCAGACTCATCCAGGATTTTTCCTCAGTGCCTGCTACTTCCCTTTCAATCTGGAAAAGTACATTCCACAGCTGTGTAGCAGCTGATGAGCTTGTATCTGAAAAGCTCCTGCCTGCGTTTGAGATGTCCTGCATAAGGTTTTGTTAACTAGTGGAAGAGGGATATGTGGGGTCTTATCAAATTAGTAAGGAAATGATGGAGGAAGGTCATCTTAGCAGAGATTTCCTGGAATGTCAGTCCAGTTATGCTGATGTTCAATGCTCACAGGCTACTGAAACCCATGCCAGGACTGTGGCAGGCCAGTAAGGGTTGCTCCTGCATTGAGCCACCCACCTCACTGTGCCCGACCACCTTCCAGGCTCTGAGTGCCTCCCTGGGGGCATCTCATGTCTGGCCGACCCCCTTCCTGGAGCACACCCACTAGCCTGGGGGTAGAACTGCCACCACCCAGGGCTGGGCTTGATTCTGGCTCTGCACCCCCTGGGAAACACAGGCCTAGTAGCCCTCGAGGGTACTTGACTCACTTCAAGAACCTGGGGTGCTTCCCACAGTTGGAAGCACAAGTAGTGGTCTCTCTTAGTCAGCCAAACCAAGGGGATCTCATGGCATAATTTAGACCCACTCCCAATAAGTCTCCCACGCTAGGTTCAAAGGAGAACTTTATTGGTTACAAGGGGTAGGGTTGGAACAGGGTACAGAGTTGAGTAGTATCAGAGAAATCCCATAGAGCAAACAGGCACGGCTGGGGTAGCCTTTGATCACGCATCTGAGTTACTGCAAGCTATGTATCTAGTTAGATCTCAGGTAGCTTACTCACAAGCTTCATCCAGAGGCAGGTAGAGATTCCTTCTGGAAGCAGGCAGATCCTTGATCATGAGTTTTGAGAGAGAGAGCAAGTTTACAATGGTCCAGCTCCTCTTTCTCTCAGTTTTCCTCATGGCTGCTGCCCCTTCCTCCTGGGCAGTCCTTAACTTATATAGCCCTTATGACCTTATTTTCCTGGTCCAATGGAGGCCAGCACCTGTAGGCTGTCAGCCAACCAATTTGAAATGCATCACTGGTTGCTGGGCAGACTGGCAGTCTCTAGCCCACCAATGTGGCTTATTATAAATCCCCAGAAGTATATCAGTTCTGCATCTTTCACCTTTCATCTTCACCCAAATTCACTCTGTTTTGCTGTTTTCTTCCTCCTGAACCAGGGAACAAGTGTATCTGTTTTTGGCATACACTGAGGTTGGCAGGGCATCCAATCCTCTGAGGCCATAGGCAACAGGCTCCATATGCTCCAGACTTTAAAAGCTAGGCCCAGCCTACTGTAAATTTCCCAGGCAAATACTGAGGCACTTAATTTTGACTTCCATGTGCTGCCTTGGTTTCCCTTACTGTGGGCACATCTACATATGTGCTTTAACGCGCAGTAGCCAAGTTTACTGTGCATTGAAGTGTCATGGAAACAAGTGCCTGACACTAATGCACAATAAAATACGCTACTGTGCATTAAGCACCACTTAAAAAATGCACATTCGGTACTCCACAGTTGCGCATCCTTAAGCTCGTTAATTTAGTGCTTCACATTTAGCATGTAGCAGCAAATGCCTCCGCTCTGTGCATAGATCAGGGGGCCATGTGCCCCCCAGGCCTCCGCTTATCCCACCCCCCAGCCTGGCTGGGGCCCAACTGACCCCAGCCCCTGCTACTGCCTGTCCCCCTCTCCCTCCCTCATCGCTGCAGCCTCAATCTTCCTGCCCCCTCCACCCCCATGGTCCTTTCCCCTTCCACTTCCCCCATACTTACCTGCTGCGGGGGGGATGGCTTATGCCAAATAATTTTTGGAGGGCCCCCAAATATCTATTTTCATTCTGTAATAAATATGTTTCTTCTTTTTAAATTTTTAATTTTTTTTAATGTTCTTTTTCAGGATTTTTGCAATGGGGAATATCATTTTTTTTAAAAAGGCTGACATTTTTGTTCTGATATTTTCAAAATATTGTCATCTAGTTTTGTGGGTGTTCAGTCCCTCCAAAATTCAGTTTTTCAGTGAATGTACTATTCATTGAAAGCAATTTGTCAAGCTATATAGTGTGAGTGTATGTGTATTGTATTTATCAGTTTATCAACCTTTACATTTTCTATCCTCTCTCTAACAGATTAAATGCATAGGAAAAGGAGCAGAGGAGTGGGTAAACTTCATAATTAAGGTATTAAATTGCACTAAAATATGAAAATATATTATGACTTTTGTTAATTCTCTTTTCTCTGTGTGAAGCTAATTTTAAGAGCAAAGAAGGTGGTGACTGGAGATGATGAAACTTTTGCCGTGTGCCTGTAATATTCTATTATGGATGGCACTAACAATGAGATAAAGATGTTCAGCCCCTGGTGACTGGTCAGAGAAGTGGCAAAGAAGTGTCTGTCCACAAAGTGTTTGGTTACAAGTGTGCTGCTGCCTGATACAAGATTTTAGTCATAGGTCTTTGCCAAGAAAGATCAATTTAATTTCAATCATATTAATTGTATTTCTTCTTTAAGATTGTAATAATAAAACAAAAGTAAATTAATAAAGAAGATGGTCTTGTTAGATGCTCATTAAACTCGTCCCTTTAGAAATACATCTAAAAAACATTTGAAAAGAATTGTCTCCAATTAGCCATGCAGCACCTGTGACTCAAAACAGTTTCTCCGGAGGACAAGAACCTCATTGGAATGTCATGTTCCTTAATCATGACTCTGAGGAATATCATACTGAGTCTCTGGGACGTGGGCTCTACAGGGAGATTGGACAAACCTCTCGAGCAATTAAGGATAGAGAGAGTAAGAAACACAATTTTAATTTTAATGGGTCCCATTGAGTGCTATTAAAGGATACATTTGGTAGGCAAATGCAAGTGTGAGTGGAAGTCCCACTGGGGCTGATTAGAAAGTCAGGGACAGTGATTTTACTAGACAGAGAAAAGGAATGGATGGCTTATATGTCAAGTAGCCTCTGATGTCCAAAGTGAAAAAAGTCAAACAGTAAACCCCTGCTCTGGGAAAGGTGATATCTCTTCATTCATAAACTCCACCTGGCTTCTGCATATGGCAAGAGCGTAAGAGGTGGGGCTCAGTGACCCTGACATGTAAGCAACAAGCATCCAGGCCCAGGTGATATGATGAAAAATTATTTTATGAGACTAATTAATGGGCCTTGATTGTGAAAAATGTTAATTTCTGGGCTCTGACCCTCTGGTCCTGCCCCTGCCATCGATTGTAAACCACAGACTCCTCAAGTATACCCCTTGCTGGCCCGGTTTTATGTTTACATCCACAGCGGTCCCTCAACCACTGCTATTAAAGCCATGAGCTTTCTCTATCACAGCTCCTGCTGCTGACCTGCCCCTAAGAACACAAGAACATGTAGCCCAAGTAGACATGGGTTTTTACTCCTCTCTCCAATTGAGGGAATTATTGGCAGGGCAGTGTGCTGTGGAGGGACACAGCAGCCCAGCGGCCACCTCTGTCTCCTATAGAGTGAGGCCCAATCATTCAATTACTTAACTGTATACAAATTTATTATTACAACAAAACCATAAAAGGTTTCATAGATTTAATAGATTTCATAAACATTAGGGGCTGGAAGGGACCTCATGAGATCATCAGGTCCAGCCCCCCGCCATAGGCAAGAAGTCAGCCGGGATCAAGTGACCCCAGCAAGAAATATATCCACCTGTTTTTTTAAAGAGTCCAGAGTAGGTGCTTGCACCACCTCTGGGGGGAGTTTGTTCCAGACTCTGGACACACGCACTGTAAAGAACTTTTTTCTTACGTCTAGTCTAAACTGGCCATCCTGGAGTTTATGGCCATTAGACCTTGTTATCCCTTGGGGAGCTCTGGTGAACAGCTGTTCTTCCAGGTCCTGATGTGCCCCTCTTATGTAATTGTAGGCTGCCACCAAGTCCCCCCTGAGCCTTCTCTTCTCCAGACTGAAGAATCCCAAGTCCCTCAGCCTCTCCTCATATGACCTTCCCTCCAGACCTTGGATCATACAAGCGGCTCGACTCTGGACTCTCTCAAGCTTCTCCACATCCTTCCTGAAGTGGGGGGCCCAATACTGGACACAGTACTCCAGCTGTGGTCTCACCAGGGCCGAGTAAAGTGGGAGGATGACTCCCCTGGTTTTGCTTGAGATGCATTGGTGATGCAAGCCAGAGTTTGGTTCACTTTGCCAGCCACAGTATCACACTGGTAGCTCATATTCGTCTTGTGGTCAATTGAGACCCCCAAGTCCCTTTCAGTCATGGTGCTAGTGAGCGTAGCACTGCCAAGCCTGTAAGTATGTTTGGGGGTTCTTCCTACTGAGGTGCAGCACATTACACTTCTCTGCATTGAAGGCCATCAAGTTTTGGTTGTCCCACCTTGACAGAGTGTCCAAGTCAGCCTGTATCCCTAGCCTGTCCTGCAATGTGACCGCCCTGTCCTATAATTTGGTATTGTCCGCAAACTTGGCCAGTTCACATCCGACTCCAGAATCCAGATCATTGATGAAGATGTTAAAGAGTACCGGCCCAAGTACCGAGCCCTGAGGGATTCACTGGTCACCCTACTCCACACTGATTTGCTCCCATCAACTAGAACTCTTTGGGTCTGACCCTGTAGCCATTTGCCTAGCCATCAGTCCGTATGACGATCAAGGCCAAAGGATAAAGATATAGATATTAGGCCTGGGCGGATAGGGAACTATTTGATTTGGATTTGGATTTGGATTTGGCTGATTCAGATGCCAGAGATTCAATTCAGAGATCTGAATATTTTTTCTGATTCAATTCATCCAAATTGCTTCAGAAGATTCGGAGCGGTTTCAGAGCCGGGTCAGAGATTTGGCCATAGGGTATAATGGGGAATCAATGAAATATCTATGACTTTGTTGTTTTTTGGCTGATTTGGATGAAACTGGCAGGGATGCTAGCCTCTGCTGATATCAGGAAACCTGCCAGGTTTCAAGGTGATAGGTCCAGGGGCTTCTGGGAAACTGCACCTCAAAATCCTGAAAGCAAAATTCATGTCACGTGTGTGTGTTAAGCCACAGTGGGGTAAAAGCTGCAGGGATGATAGCTCTTACGGAGGCCATAAAGTCTGCTAAGTTTCAAAGAGATAGGTGCAGGGATTTCTGGGAAACTGCACCTCAAACTGCTGCCAAGCAAAACTCCTGACATAGGGAGTCTGTGTGCTGGGGCCCTGCACCTCTGGCAAAGCTTGTGACGTGGGTGGGTGACAATGTTTGTGTGTTCATGTGTGCCCTTCCTGTGCTGGGGCCTCTGCACAACATGGCAGTGTGCCCCACTGAGGCCTCCTCCTCCTCCACTACAGCCTCAGCCTGGTCCACCACTGTAAACAGCAGCAGGTAAAAATAACTTAGTGAGTGAGTAGCAGCACTAGCACAGTCACACCAGCAGCATCTCTGGTAGCCTAGCCAAACTGTCACAAAGCCTTTCTTTTTATAAAGCAATTGATAGCAAAAAGTAAAGATGTTGTGTTGGATATATGTTACTTGCGGTGTCTGATGGCTTATATTGTGTTTTTATGTTTATATGTTTATTATGAAAAGAAAAGGAATACTTAAAGAAATATATCTTAGGAAGCTTTTTGGGTTGAAAAACCCTTTGTCAGGCTGAGGAAGTACCTGCAGTTGGTGTCTCCTGGTCCTGGATGGCAGGAATAGTAAAGAAGCCAGAGGCTGGCCTGGCACGCAATGCAGGCAAGAAAGCCACTCAATGAAAATGGAAATGGAGGCATCAGGGGGTGAGGGACTGGCCGGGGGTGGAGGTGAGGGGAGGAGGGGGAAGCAGCTGTGCAGGTAAAAGTGTAGAGGTGCCTGGGGTGTCAGATATCCAGCTGGTCGCAGTGTGCCAGAACTCCACTGTGTGTATTGAGTCAATGATTTTCTGGATGTGATGGGCTAGCTGGTAGTGATTTAGCCCAAGAAGACCATGCCTGCTCGAACTGCCTATCTACACACCTTCCAGAGCTCAAAACCCATGGAGCTGGTGTGCATGGATTTCCAGGCCATAGAAGGGGAGGGGCACCGCAAGGGGAATGTGCTGGTTGTGACAGACCATTTCACCTGAAGGCCTTCTTGTGTAGGCCTTCCCTACATGAGATCAAACAGCAAGAACAGTTGCCAAAGTGCTGTGGGAAAAGTACTTCTCCATGTTTGAGCTGCCTGCAAGAATCCACTCCGATCGGGGCGAGATTTTGAGAGCCAGTTCTTGGGTGAAGTACTGACAGTGGCTGGCATACAGAAATCAAGGACTACACCCTACCACCCCCGAGGGGATCCCTAACCTGAGCACTTCAATCACACTCTGTTGAACATGCTGGGCACCCTCCAGCAGGAACAGAAGGCCGCACGGAGCCAGCATATCGCATACCTGGTGCATGCCTACAACTCCACTAGGAATGAGGCAACGGGGGTCAGTCCATATTTCCTCATGTTCGGGAGGGAGCCCCGGTTACCCATAGATTTGTGCTTTGGGGTAGAACGAGGCTACCAACAACATTTGACTCATGGTCAATATGCACAACAGCTTGGGCCCGTCTGCGTCGGGCGCACCGACTGGCAGCCGAAACTGCT
>NW_005843019.1:162499-183546 GCF_000455745.1 Alligator sinensis
CTGAAGCCTCTTCCTGCCTACTGGTGAAGTGGTGGGGCCCCTTCCACCTGAGATACAGCCGCGAGAAGAGAGGCCTAGGTCTCCCTGTAGAAGGAGGCCTCACACCACGCAGCCGGCAGCTGTACCTGCAGCTCCCCCGGAGGACTCGGACTCTGACTGGTGGTACCCTACTGACTTTCACCCGAGCTTAGGACCTGCCACTCCTCAGGGCGAAGGGGAGACGGGGACTGCTGCTTGTGGGGCCTCGCCTGGTGAGACCGAAGGAGAAAACATCCCCACACCTTTACCTGCCAGTGGGGCAGACTCCTCGAGTGAGAGGGAACCTGAGTTACTGGGGCCCCCGCAGAGTCCTGCCCCAGACCGCACCCCACGGCCAAGGTGGGAGCTTTGGCCAGTCTGCTGCTTCACCTAGGATGCCCGGGGGGTGCCAGGGGAGGTCCCCATCACTGCCCCGTGGGTCCAGTCGTCCCCCAGGCTGAGGTCTGCACTTCACTGGGGACGGTGAAGGGTCCTGCGGGGGAGGATGTGCCAGGCTAGCTGGCGGTGACCTAGCCCAGGGGTTTTGAAAGGGCAAAAGATGATTGGAGGACTTGGGATTCCCTTTCCTCACCAATATGGTAATGATTTGGCCCAGGGGTTTTGAAAGGGTAAAAGATGAAGGGAGGACTTGGGATTCCCTTTCCTCACCAATGCTGACTCAGAAGAGACCAGTGGGGGACAACAGGGAAGGAGTTTCAAAGAGCTGGCAAAGAGCTGTGCCAGTGGGGTAAGACGAGTTGCCCCAGAAGAACGTGAAGGAGTGGCACCTGCAGGCAGCAGTGGGACCCTCAGCAGTGTGGCGTGCGGCTGGCAAGAGAGGCTCCCCACTGGGCTCCAGGATCCCCTACGAGAGGCTGTGGCCAGCAGGAGAGGTTCCCCAGCTCCAGCAAGGATCTGAGCAGCGACCTGAGAGGCTCCCAGCCCTGCTTCCCGCTCCTCCAATAAGAGGCCAGGAAGTTTGATGTGAGTCAGGGGCTCATATATTTTGTTAACCCTGTCTTTTGTCAATTGGATGAATATGTCTATGATTTTAAGTGTCTAACCTTTATTGAACCCTGCCCCCTCAGGGCATTGTAGTGTCCCCTATACCCCCTGGTTTATACCTGCTATGTTCCCACTACTGTTCTCTCATTAAAAGGTATATGGTTAAGTCCCCATTGGTGATCTGGCTGTGCTCTATAGTGGGAAGAGGGTCTCTACACCTCCCACAGTGCTTGTGCACCTGCTCTGCTCCCTTCAATTGGAGAGGGGGTACATCTTGGAGTACTGCCCGGGTTACATTTTGAGGGCTCTTCCAGGATCCCCGCGTAGTGGGTGCTAGAATATTATTCAAGTGCTGTGTACCCCTGTAGAGAGAGAGAAAGAGCCACCAGGAGACATGTCCAATGCCGACCAGTCTTCCATACCTTCCGAGAGTGATGGGACGGTGCAGGGGGGAACGGGGCAACCTGCTGGTACTGAGGCTACCCCAGAATGGCTGAGGGTTTACCAGAAGATTCTGCAGGAGGTGATCTGTTCCTTCAGTGACCAGGTGGCCTATAAGAGAATCTGGAGTTTCTTGGGAACCCTTCCAGTCCCTGCAGGGGAGGAAGGATTTGATTCTTGGCTCTCCCATATTCAAGAGACTTTACTGACTTGGCAAATACCTGATGAGGATAAGCGACGCCGTCTGCTGGAGGTCCTGAGTGAGCCTGCCTTTGGGGTTGTGAGGACTACCAAGCCAAACTCCAGAACCCTGCTATCACCACCCAGCAATGCGTGCAGGCCCTTCAGGATGTTTTTGGCCAACATACAGGAAGTGGTGGGGTGTACTACGAATTGCTGGGAACTTTCCAGCTCAAGGGTGAGACTCTTTCAGCGTATGTCCTGCACTTAGAGCTGGTGTTACAACGCCTGGTGACCCAAGGAGTGCTTAGTGTCACTGATGCCGATCAGATATGGCTTGGCAAATTTGTATCGGGGCACGGTATAGTTTCCCCCCAGAGAAGACCTATGGTTTGGGTGCTAACGGTGGCTCCCCATGAGGACACCTTGTTGGGAGTGGAGGAGGAGCCTGTGGCTCCAGCACTAGCAGCTGCTGAGGCCAGACACCCCCCCCAGGGGACAGTCCTTGCCCCAACGCCATGCCTCAGGAGGACCCCGGCCCCATACCCGCTCTAGGGCCCCAGGGTTCTGCTATAGATGTGGGGAGCCGGGGCACATGGCTTTGGAGTGCACCCAGCCCAAGAACCCTGAATTGGTATTTGAAAGATTAAAAGGGTGGTGGGCAGTGGGAAACGGGAAAGGGCCTCTTCCTCTGCTGGCTGGCGATGCAGTGAGTGCCCCCTCCAGCTGAGAACAGGGCATTACCCGATTTTTAAAAAAATGAAAAATGGAAATCTGTGCAGATGGAGTGAGAAGGGTGACACTCAGTCCATCTGCAGGTGGAGCTTGGGGAACCCCAGCAGTGGGAGGTTCACCTTCAAGAACACCAGCTGCTCCACCAAACAAGGATCCACGCAAGTGTGGTGAGGTGTCACAACATCTCCAGCAATGCTGAACACCCTCTTGCTTGGAACACGGGTTGTTGGACAGGACCAGTGTTGCCCGGCAACCATGGCCAGATTCTGCCACATCTGGCTGCAGCTTGCCCAGTAGGCCAAGGGGTCACAGTCCAGTGGATCCACATCCTCGGCAAGATAGGTAGCCACTGAAGTCTCAGTGCTACCTGCCCAAGGCTGGAGTCTGGTACATTTGTACCCCAGCATTGAAACCATGCCGATGGCCCACATTGGCAGTGGCTGGCATGGAGGAGACTGGCTGGTGCTGGTGCTGGTGCTGGGAGTGCTGGCATGTGAAAGTGGATCCCCCTCTTCCACATCCCCTCGCATCTGCATTTCGGCCTCTCTGACTTTGTTGACCAACACCTGCGTCCAGTTATCGAGGGTTTTGGTGCTGCCAGTGCACATACTCTGCTTCACTCTTGGGTCACACATGCCTGCCATCACATGGACCGTACTGGACCGCAAGGGATCCAGCTGTCTCCTGATGCCCTCCTTCAGCCACCTCACCAGTGCCTGCATGTCTGGTGACAGCGGCTTGCCCCAGCCAGGAACATCAATCCCTGGAACTTCTCCATTTGGTTCTCAAGTTCCTTCATTGGGGGGATTCCCTGGCTGAGGAGGGCATCACCAGTGCTAAAGGTCTTCGTGGCCTTGAGGAAGGGCTTGAGGATCATCAAGATCTGGGTGATGGTATCCCACTCAGCTCTGTTAAGGGGGACTCTGATCCTGATCTCCCCAAGCAAGGCCATCTCATGGATGGCCTTCTGTTGCTCCATCACACTCTTGAGCTTCATGTATGTGGAGTTCCACTGAGTCTTCACATCCTGCATGATTTTGTGCTGTGGGATGCTCAGCTCTGCCTGTTTCTCTCACAGCATCTTGCCCCCCTTGATGCTGCGGTGGAAGTAGCCTGCCACCTTCCTGCATTTTGAAATCAGCTGCCTTGTAGCAGTAGCGGTAGTGGCACCATCGCTGGTAGCCCTGTCCCCCTCCAAAGTATCCCTGACTATGAGATGCAGCCTGTGTGCCACACAGTGGATGCCAACAAAGTTGGCATCATGGACAGCCGTGACCATATTGGCCCCATTGTCAGTGACCATGAACTTGCATGAGCGTGGCCTGCCCAGCAAGCCACCCCTGAACCATGTGGTTCATGGCCACCATGATCTCCCTTGCTGTGCAGGACTCATGCAGCACCTTGGCTTGCAGAAGAGCCCACCAATGTCCTGACTTATTGCACCAGTGCCCTGTGAGGTAGGCATTATCACCACCACATCTACTCCAGATGTCTTAGGTGAAGTGAAGGCTACCTGTAGCCCTGCCTTGCACGGCTCTTCCCTCAAGTACTTTCTGCATGCCTCATACAGGGAGGGCACCACCGTCCTGGTAAAGGTGGTATGTGCGAGCACTTGGTAAGATGGGGCCACAAACACCATGAACCACCTGAACCCTGGCTGCTCAACTAGAGAGAAGGGCTGGCTATCCAGAGTAAGCATCTCCCCAGTGCTCTGGGTGACCCTGCTCGCCTTTGCAACTTGCCCCCCTTTCTGTCTACCTTTCCCCCACTGTTCCAGGGTGGCTTGCCTCTGCTTTGTGGGGACGGGGGCTTTGGACCAAGCAGGGGACTTCCCTTGGGGCATGCTCACACTGGCGTCAGGATGATCAGGAAGAAGGGCAAGGGGGTGCTGCCTCTTGAGATGCAGCAACATCGCCATGGTGACAAAGTGTTTCATGTCCTTGCCCCAGCTGATCTGCCTTCAGCAGTGCCGGCAGATAGCAAGCCTGGGATTGTCTGCCCGATCAAAATGCTCCTACACTACATTACTCACCCACTTCTGGGTTGAGGGTAGGGATGTGGCATTATCCCACTCAGCAGGCTGAGGCACAACAGTAGGGGGAGCTGCCTCAGCTGAGCCATTTGTCTGAGCCTTCACAACTTCAACCTCCTCTGAGGTGCTGCTTTCTGGAGAAGGAGACCTGGGTCTAGGGGGATCTTTGAGGGGTATGGAGCACAAACTCTGATTCCCCCTCAGTCCCCAGAATTGCTTGAGCCAGGGTGCTCAGCTCCCCTGCTTCCAGTTCCAGCTCCTCCTCTGGCAGTGGGAGGCTCACAGTGGGAGAAGACATTGGGGTGGAGGAGTGAGTGATTCTGCTGCTGGTGCATTTTTCTGGAGTTAGGGGAGGTGGTACAGGTGCAGGGACATCAGGTACAGGTACTACTTCCACCTCCTTTATTCCACTGGCAGCAGAAGCATCATGGCTGCTTGGGAAGAGGATGCATCTACGTTTGGTGGGGATGGGGACTTGCAGCTCTAGCTCTCTCCCTACCCCTCTCCCTCCTCTGCCAGAAGACCTGGCACCTGCCTTTCCAGCACGCTTCATATTGATTTTTCCTGTCCTGTAAAAGGTGTGTGGCTGTATGTGTCTGACTTCTTTTGGGTTCTTCTTCTCTAGGGTGTGCGACTATTAGATTGCTTGTGTTGTGCATTAATAAAGTTGTGTCTTGGTTCTTCCTCTCTGGGGTGTACAACTATTACAGGGGTCAGCAACTCCTGGTACGTGTGCCAAGCTTGGCATGCAAGGCCATTTTGCTCAGCCTGGGCTCTAGGCAGCTGCTGCTAGCCGTGAAGCCCAGGCTGCTCCCAGCAGGTGGCTGGGAAACTGCAAGCCCTGCTGCAGCAGACTGGGCTCCGTGGTTGGCAGCAACTACCCAGAGCCTGGGTCAGTTGCAGCCAGGAGGCTGCAAACATCTGCTGCAGTCTCTGGCATTAGCTCTATACCAGCAAGTGCATGAGCACCTCGGAGTAGATGGTGGGGGAGGGGCCTGAGGCAGTGCAACCCCAGCCTCTCCACCACTGCTGGCACAGAGCTGATGACTGGGTTCCAGAGCCCAGTGCAGCTGTTTGTAACCAGCCTGGGTTCTGGGCAGCTGTAGCAGGCAGTAGGTAGGCTGCAAACATCTGTGCCGGGCTCCACAGCCCTGGCATCAGCTCTATGCTGGTGACAATTGCACGTGCAACTCAGATCAGACAGTGGGAGGGATATGCTGCCTCAGGCCCTATCCCCACTGTCCACTCTGAGGCATGCATGCACCCACCTGTTTGGAGCTGATGCTGGAGCCTGGAGCAGCTGTTTGCAGCCTCTCAGCTGCAGCCAACCCAGGTTCTGGTACCTGCTGCCAACCGCAGAGCAGTTGGCTCTACTTGCAGCAGGGCTTGCAGCTGAGCCCACCTGACTCCCACCTGCTCTGAGCCCAGCCCTGGACCAGCCCCTGCCCCTAGGATGAGGCTGGCATTGCCCCTAGCCAGGACCACTGCACCTTTTGTGGTCTTAACTTTGCTGGGTGGGTGGGTGGTTGGGCTGATGGGCAGGCTCTGGGCCAGGGCCTCGGCCAGCTGCACTGCAGCCCAGGGACTGGCTCCCCAGGGAAGCACAGGGGCTCTGGTAGGACCAGGGCATTGATGGACTTTTTCCAGTGGCCCAGGAGCCCAGCTCCACGTGACTGCACATCTGGTTCTCTGTGTTTGTCCTCCTCTGTCTGGTTCTGTGTATCTGTGTGCACACACATGTGTCTGGTTATGGATGTGTGTATGCATGTGTCTGTTCTGGTTGTGTTCTTGTTCTCTGTGTTTGCACACATGGTTGTGTGTGTGTGTGTGTGTGTGTCTGGTTCTCTCTCTGCTCTCCTTTTTCTTTCTTTTTCTCTCCTCTTTCTCTTATTTGTTTCTTTTCTTTCTCTTTCTCTCACTGCAACATGCTCAACAGAAAAGGAATACACAACAACAAAGGCAACATTTATGATTATTAAATATACTCATATGCAGTGCATCCTGCCATGTACCCCCCTCCCCCCACCCTCCTTTTGTTTTTCTGGCATGCTGGCACTCTGGCACCTTCCGAAGTAGACACTGTGTTTTTTTCAGCACTCCAGCCAAGAAACATTGCCTACCCCTGAACTATTAGATTGTGTGTATTGTGCATTAATAAAGTTGTGTCTTTGTTCTTCCCTAGGGTATGGGAGTGTTAGATTGCTTGCGCTGTGTGTTAATAAAGTTGTGCATTGGTTCTTCTTCTCTAGGGTGTGCGACTATTAGATTGCTTGTGTTGTGCATTAATAAAGTTGTGTCTTGGTTCTTCTCTCGGGTATGTGACTTGGTTCTCCTTGATTCTTCTTCTCTGGGAATTGTTTGTGTTATGCGTTAATAAAGTTGTGCATTGGTTTGTCTTCTTCGGGGCGTGTGACTATTGGATAGCTTGTGTTGTGAGTAAATAAAGTTGTGCATTGGCTTTTCTTCTCTGGGGTGTGTGACTATTAGATTGCTTGTGTTGTGCATTAATACATTTATGTGTTGTTCTTCTGTGATGTTGGTTCTTGTTTTCTGGGTTGTGTGATTATTAGATTGTTTTGTGTTGCATGTAGTGGACTGTGGTGGGCTAATGAATCTGATTATTGATTATGAATAATAACTATTGCATGTGTTGCTCTTCTGTGACATGATGTCTGTAATAACTAACTATATACAATGTCTTCCATGAATATATGACTTCTTCTATGTTCTCTATGAGTGTGTGTAATTGTGGTTCCCTGCCCAGTGATGGATCACACTGCCAGGGAGAACACTGAGCTTTCTGTTTTAAAAGTATTGGGAAAAAAATAGAGAACAAATATGTATGTAAACTAACTATAAAAACATTAATAACTAATTATTACTATATCTAATCTGACTCTCTTCTTCTTCTCTGAATAGCTGATTTTTCTTGTATGTGTGTATAAGTATGTGCAATGTGAGTGCCTCCCTGCACAGTGATGTATCACACTGCCAAGGAAAACACTGAGCTTTCTTTTTTAAAAGTTTGCAAAAAAAAAAAAAAAGAGAGCAAATATAAATTGAAAAAAATGAATTGGATACATATTAAGTAAAGTGATTCTATGCTAAGCTAAGCTAAGCTAAGCTAAATCCTATCCAATCCTTTCTAAGAACAAAAAGGAGCAGGCAACTGACTGACTATGAAGCAAGCCAGGCAGTCCAGTATCTTTCTGACGCTGTTACTCACTCAGAACCAGGTCATGAAAGGGAGAGCAAGCCTGCAGACAGAGGCTTTTATGCTGTTTCTGTCCTTCCCCCCAGACATTGTGACTGGAATGGCAGTCAGAGAGAAATCACGCTCACTGGCCAGCTAGACATGTCAATCCTTCTCCCCCTGCTTCCCCTCCCTCTTCTAAGTTTCTGTGTCCCCATACAGACTGCCCTCTGAATCGCCGAATCTGTTCTGAATCTTTTCTGAATCTTTTCTGAATCAAGATTTGGCCTCCAAATCGACTCAGAAAGGCTTAAAGCTTCTAGCGATTCAATTTGGATTAATAGATTTGGCCTCCAAATTGTCTGAATCATCTCCAAATCTAAATCGCAATCTGAAGCTTTGCACAGCCCTAATAGATATAGATATATATACATATGTACAAACTTACAACACAATAAACACTATAATATATATATATACACACACACACACACACACACACACACACACACACACACACACACACTAGGGCTGTGTGAAGCTTTGACAGCTGTTTCACTTCGATGCTGTTTTGACTTGTTTTGAGCTCAAAACAGTGAAATCAAAATGAAATGAAAGGCCTTGAAATGAGCTGAAAACGAAATGAGGCCAGTCAAAAAGTTTTGAAAATTTCAAAATGTTTCAAATTTTGAAGCAGCCAGCCAGATGGTGGGAGACCAGGGAGAGCCAGGGCTGCACTCCCAGTGGAGGAGGGTGATCCAGACTGACCTGGACAGGCTCAGAAAATGGGCGGATGAGAACCTGATGGTGTTTAACACTGAAAAATGCCAGGTTCTCCACCTTGGGAGGAAAAACCTGCAGCATGCTTATAGGCTCGGCAGTGCTACGCTGGCTAGCACTATGGATGAAAGGGACTTGGGGGTCATGATTGATCACAAGATGAACATGAGCCTTCATTGTGATGCTGCAGCTAGTAAAGCGAGCAAAACGCTGGCTTGCATCCATAGATGGTTCTCAAGTAGATCCCAGGACGTCATTCTCCCATTGTACTCAGCCTTGATGAGGCCACAGCTGGAGTACTGCGTCCAGTTTTGGGCTCCACAATTCAAAAAGGATGTGGAGAAGCTTGAAAGAGTCCAGAGGAGAGCCATGCGCATGATCAGAGGTCAGGAAAACAGACCTTATGATGACAGGCTGAGAGCTGTGGAACTCTTCAGCCTGGAAAAACACAGGCTCAGGGGTGATCTGGTGGCCACCTATAAGTTTATCTGGGGTGCTCATCAGGATCTGGGGGAATGTCTGTTTTTCCAGAGCGCCCCAAGGGGTGGCAAGATCAAATGGTCACTAACTCCTCCATGACCGTTTCAGGCTGGACATAAGGAAGAACTTCTTTACTGTCCGAGCCCCCAAGGTTTGGAATAGACTGCTGCTGGAGGTGGTTCAAGAACCTACATTGAACACCTTCAAGAGAAATTTGGAAGTTTATCTTGCTGGGATTCTATGACCCCTGCTGACTTCCTGCCCCTGGGGCAGAAGGCTGGACTCGAAGATCTTCCAAGGTCCCTTCCAGCCCTAACGACTATGAATCTATGAATCTACTAATATACTACTATATACGAATATACATTTTGTGACAAACAGGGTACACATACATATAATAGATGGGAGGAAAGGAGTGATAATCACCTCAGGAACTACAGAATCGCAAGACTGGAGTAAGGCAAGACAGGCTAGCAGTGATTCTAACAGATTCCCACTCAATGATGTCTCCTTCTCAGCCTCCAGGGTTCATCAATGGTGAGAGACACTCTGGTCTCCAAATGTCTACCTCACAGGCTTTGTCCTTCAAGACGCATTTCTTCTCATCCTTTCCCTCATGTAGGTATACATATATACCAACACCATCTCTGAGGCTCACAGACACACTAGGGAACAGAACACACCCACATGTATGCCCTCTCACTCACTCATACACATACCACCACACATCCACTCTGGGTGGGGAAGTTCCATTTATCCATCCTTTGTACATGGCCCTTTTTGCTGCTCACTGCACTCTGATACCTTCTACATGGCTCACTGCTGACCTAGATTACTGGCCACAGTGTCACTTATGGGTGAACCAGGTTTTTAGCCTTACAGTTAAGACTCACATCTTCATAGATTTATAGATTGTTAGGAGCTGGAAGGGACTAGTAGATCATTGGGTCCAGTCCCCCTGCACTAGGCAGGAAAAGACAACTGGGGTCAAGTGACCCCACCGCGTTGACTGTCCAGTCTCCTTTTGAAGATTTCCATGGTAGGTGACTGCATCACCACTAAAGGGAGCTTATTCCACAGTCTGGACACCCTGACTGTGAAGGAGTTTTTACTGGAATTGAGCCTGAAGTGACCTTCCAGGAATTTGTTTCCATTGCTTCTGGTCTTCCCCAGGGGTGCTCTAGTGAACAGCTGTTCACTGAGTTCTTGATGTACTCTCCTGATGTAGTGGTAAGCTGCTACCAAGTCCCCTCTCAGCCTTCTCTTCTGTAGGCTGAAGAGGCCCAGCTCCCTCAGCCTCTTCTTGTATGGCTTGTTTGGCAAGTCCCTATTCATACAGGTGGCTCTTCTCTGGGCTCTCTCCAGTTTTTCCACATCCTCGCGGAAGTGTGGTGCCCAGAACTGGATGCAGTACTCCAGCTGTGGTCTCACCAGTGTGGAGCACAGTGGAAGTATCACTTACTTAGTTTTGCATGAGATGCAATGGTTAATGCATGCCAGCATGTTGTTTGTCCAGCTGACCACGGCATCGCACTGCTGGCTCATGTTCATGTGATGGTCAATCACTGCACCTAAGTCCCTTTCAGCTGTGGTGCAAGTCAAATTGTCAGCACTGAGCCTGTAGGTATGTTGGGGATTGTTTGCCCCCAGATGGAGCATCTTACACTTCTGAATGTTGAACTTCATCTGGTTCCAGTCTGCCCAATGCTCCAGCCTGTCCAGGTCCACCTGCAACCTGTCTTCTGGCATGACCATGCTTCCCCATAACTAGGTGTCATCCACAAACTTAACCAGTGAGCTTTTTACCCCCACATCCAAATCATTGATAAAGATGTTGAAAAGCACTGGTCCAAGCATGGACCCCTGAGGGACACTGTAACAGGAAGGACGGCAGGGTCGCCGTGCTAGTCCTTGCCGCCTCCTCTACTGTGCCAAGCTTCAGACTTGCATCCTCCTATTCTCGCCCGCCACGACTTTGATAATAAGTGTTTTTGTAAGGAGGCTACCTCTCCTCCACTTGGCCACAGTTCTCCTGCTCCGGGTGTCCGGCGTGTCTAGGCCTTGCGGGCCTTCTCTATACGCCACCCTTCTCACCGGGCTCTCCCCTCTGCAAGGCTTCCCTATCAACGGGCTCCTCCCTGCAGTGCTGCCCTATCAACGGGTTCTTCTTTGGAGCTGGGGTCTGTACCACCGAACTCCGTGCCCTCACTGGGGCTGGGATCCTCACTCTACCGTGAGTCCCCTATGAGGCCTCCTCCATCCCCTTATAGCCTCACCCAAACCACCGGTGTAACAATAGCAAACACAAACAACAACATAAACACACGCCCCTGGGCTACAACCCAAACATAAGCCTCCAGCTATAACTAGGCTCAGGCCTACCAGCTTTTCTCTCCTATCGCGGTGACCAATGCTGCTCTGGCATTCAGGTTCTCTCTCTTCTGGCCAGGAGCTTCCTCATCCTTAGCTGTTGGTAGGGAACTCTCCTCCTGGCCTCCTGCCTGTGGTTTTTATAGGCCAGGCCCTGCCCCTTCTTTCAGCTGGCTAGGCAGGTGTAACCCATTAGCCCCCTTTTTTTTCCTTTGCGACTGGCACCTGACGAGCCTTCCTGGCTCTCGCAGTAGCAGGCACCTTAGTGTCCTGCTACAGACCTCCCTGCCCACAAT
This sequence comes from Alligator sinensis, assembly GCF_000455745.1. Taxonomy (NCBI): domain Eukaryota; kingdom Metazoa; phylum Chordata; order Crocodylia; family Alligatoridae; genus Alligator; species Alligator sinensis. Next base: position 174,030 of record NW_005843019.1, read on the forward strand.
TCCAACTCACCCACAGATCCATTCATGAGAACTCTCTGGGTCCTACCATGCAGCTAGTTTTCCACCCACTGAACTGTTGAGCAGTTAAGCAGTGTGAAGAGACCAAGAGTACTTACTGGGAACAGACCCCTAGCCATGGGAATTTGCCCAGCTGTAGCAGCAACGGGATCTCCCGATCCACCCCAGCACTGTTTTATCATCTCACTGGGTGAGGCAGATTAGCCTAATTAAGTAGCTGGGGGCTATTTCCGGTCCTGGGAGATGGGACAGGTAGAGGAGAGCAGAAGGAGAAGATGGGGCATGCAGATAGGGTGAATACCCATCTGCCACCCAGAACTGAAGTCCGCAGGAATGGGGCAAGAGACCTGCAAGGTCTTTAGAGCTTGGCAGAGCTCACACCTACAAAAAAAAAAAAAAGACGTTTTCATGTTAATTGGCTGCCACAGGTGGGCAATTAAGCTGGCACAGCATCAAGTACAGTAAGTGAAAGACACCCCCCTTCCCCCCACCCCACACACACACAAAAAATGCTTGCTCATGGCTCTGGTGATCAAGCACTTGTTAACTGAAGGCAAGGAGAAGAGAGAGGTGGCCACTGAGTTCCCTGCAGCCAGGGAAGAAACACTGTATGGACAGCAAGTTTTTCTTTAATTTTATTTTTCTTTGAAAAGAAGTTTTTGTTGTGTACCTGATCTGGCACTGGGGCAAGTGTCAGTCAACAATGGGTCAGGGAGTCATCACCCCTCCACCTGTTAATTAAGTCATCAAAGTTATGGCAGGCGAGACAAGAGTAAGGAAGACCAATGCAATTGTGCTGACTGGCACTGGCCTTGGGGAAGAAGGCCAGTGAATGTCAATGGGACTCAAAGGCCCATGTCCATATCTGGTGATATCCTGACAGCAGTCTGAGAAGTCATGTCACACCTCTGAAACTCACAGCACCCCTTCCCCTTATAATTTAATGGCATCTTTCCTTTGCTGCCCCCTACTCTCCAGCAGGGTTTGTCCAGGGCACAAAACCTGCTAGATAAGACTCATTATTGTCTATAGTAATCCAGTGAAAATTGCTACTTGTGTCACTTCAACATTGAGCACAAACTCAGGCCCTTTGATATTAAATGTAACGACCACTAGAACATCGTTACACCGTGGAGTAAATATGGACTAAATATACTGAAACAAGCATGGTTATTTTGAATTTTAAGGTTGTTCTGACATCAATGGAATTCAATGACAGGACCATCCTTAATGTCAGCAGGCACTGGAGTGGGATTTTCCTGAGTAACTGAGATCCAGATTTTGCATCTGTGACCTCCTTTGGGTTTAAAGCTAATTAGATGGTTGTTGGAATTATCTAAGGTTTCATAGATTTCATAGATTTCATAGCCATTAGGGCTGGAAGGGACCTTGGAAGATCACTGAGTGCCGCCCCTTGTCCAAGGGGCAGGAAGTCAGCTGGGGTCATAAGATCCCAGCAAGATAAGCATCCAAATTTCTCTTGAAGGCATTCAAAGTAGGTGCTTGAACCACCTCCGATGGCAGGCTATTCCAGACCTTGGGGACTTGGACAGTAAAGAAATTCTTCCTTATGTCCAGCCTGAAATGGTCTTCCAGTAGTTTATAACTGTTCAACCCCATCATCCCTTGGGGCGCTCTGGTGAACAGATGTTCCCCCAGATGCTGGTGGTCACCCCTGATAAACTTATAGGTGGCCACCAGATCACCCCTGAGCCTGCGCTTTTCCAGGCTAAAGAGCCCCAGGGCTCTCAGCCTATCATCATAAGGTCTGTTTTTCTGACCTCTGATAATGCGTGTGGCTCTTCTCTGGACTCTCTCAAACTTCTCCATGTCCTTTTTGAATTGTGGGTCCCAAAATTGGACACAGTACTACAGCTGGAGCCTCACCAAGGCTGAGTACAAGGGGAGAATGATATCCTGGGATTTGCTTGAGAAGTATCTATGGATGCAAGCCAGTGTTTTGCACGCTTTACTAGCCGCAGCATCTCACTGAAGGCTCATGTTCATCTTGTGGTCAATGATGACCCCCAAGTCTCTTTCTTCCGTAGTGCTAGCCAGCGTAGCACTGCTGAGCCTATAAGGATGCTGCAGGTTTTTCCTCCCAAGAAGGAGAACCTTTAATTTTTCAGTGTTAAACACCATCAGGACCTCCCTGTACTGTAGCGGGCATGGGCATCCCATGGGACTGATGAAAGACCGGCACAATGTACCCATTTAATAGGTAGGCTTTTTCCTGGGAATCTGTTGTCAGATGTCCCATCTGGTTTAGCAGGGGTCCAATGTTGCCCTTGCTTTTCCTCCGTTTCCCCACATATCTGAAAAGGACTTTTTATTGTTTCTTCAGAGACCAAGAACCCTTGGGGAAGCTAAGGAAAATACAAGCCTTATATTCAGCCTATTGTTAATCTGAATTAGGTGCAGAAAGGACAATCAATAATCCAGTAGCCTTGTCCTTTAGTCACTTGTGCAGTTCAGTATAGTGGAGAGAAAAGACTGTGCTGTTTACTCTTTGATTTATTAAAAGTATATTTTTTATTGATTTAAAAATTCCTTCCCCGATCTCATATTTTTAGGTGCATCTTTGAGAGATAAAGTAAAAGATCAAATGCTAGAAAGGGTAAGTATTCACTGTATATGATTTATTCAAGTATCTTTCTGTACAATCTAGTCAAATTTCCGTTGACCTTAATTTCTCTTTGAATTCACAGGGAAATTCAGGACATGCCTGTGGTGAGCCAGTAGGGGGTTCTCCTGCACTAAGCCACCCAGTTCACTGTGCCCAACCACGTTCCAGGCTCTGAGTGCCTCCCTGGGGGGCACCTCACATCTAACCAACCCCTTTTCTGGAGCACACCCACTAGCCTGGGTGTCGTGCCACCACCACCCAGGGTCTGGCCTGATCCTGGCACTGTGCCCCCTGGGAAACACAGGCCTAGTAGTCCTTGCGGGTACTCGACCCACTTCAAGATCTTGGGGTGCTTCCCTCAGATTGAAGCACAAATAGTGGTCTCCCTTAGTCAGCCAAACCAAGGGGACCCCAAGGCATAATGTCGCCCCTCTCATAGTTTCGTAGTTGGTCGGGTCGGAAGGGACGTGAGCAGATCATCAAGTCTGACCCCCTGCCATGGGCAGGAAAGAATGCTGGGGTCAAATGACCCCGACAAAATGATTATCTAGCTTCCTTTTAAAGACCCCCAGGGTAGAAGCCAGCACCACTTCCCTTGGAAGTTGGTTCCAGATCCTAACCGCCCTGACTGTGAAGTAGTGCCTCCTGATTTCCAGTCTGAACTTTCTCTCAGTCAACTTATGGCTGTTATTCCTAGTTACTCCTAGTAGTGCTCGGGGGAACAGGGTCTCTCCCGTTCCCTGCTAGTCCCCCTTGGTAAGTTTATAGACAGCAGCGAGATCCCCTCTCAGCCTTCTCTTGTGGGGGCTGAACAGGTTCAGATCCTGTAGCCTCCCCTCATAAGGCCTGCCCTGCTGCCCCCGATCATGTGGGTGGCCCTCCTTTGGACCCTCTCAATGCTGTCCACATCCCTCCTGAAGTGCGGTGCCCAGAACTGGATGCAGTACTCCAACTGTGGCCTGACCAGTGTCGCATAGAGGGGGAGGATCACCTCCTTGGACCTGCTCATGATGCATCTGTGGATGCATGACAAGGTACGGTTGTCCTTCCTGACTGCATCCTCACATTGGCAGCTCATGTTCATCTTGGAATCAATAATGACTCCAAGATCCTTTTCTGCCTCTGTGATGATGAGAAGGGAGTTCCCAAGCCTGTAGGTCTGCTGCTGGTTCTTCCTTCCTAGGTGCAGCACTTTGCACTTGTCAGTATTGAAACCCATCCTGTTCTCATCCACCCACCCCTGTAACCTGTCCAGATCTATCTGTAGCCTGTCCCTCCCTTCTAATGTACCCACCTGTCCCCACATCTTAGTGTCATCCGCAAACTTGAACAAGGTGCTTTTCACCCCCTCGTCCAAGTTGCTGATGAAGATGTTGAACAGTGTGGGCCTGAGGACCAAGGCCTGGGGGACACCATTGCCCACATCCCTGTCCACCACCACTCTCTGGGTGTGGCCCTCCAGCCAATTTAAACCCCATCTAACTGTGTAGGCATCAACACCACAGTCGCTTAATTTTTTGATGAGAATGGGGTGAGAGACAGTGTCAAAGGCCTTCCTAAAGTCCAGAAAGACTATGTCCACTGTGACACCTGCATCCAAGGATTTTTTGACCTGGTCATAGAAGGCCACCAGGTTAGACTAGCAGGACCTGACTCTAATGAACCCATGTTGGTTGCCCCTAAGCATAATCTCCCCTGCTGGTCCCTCACAGATGTGTTTTTGCATAATTTTCTCAAAGAGTTTCCCTAGGACTGAGGTAAGACTAATGGGCCTATAGTTTCGTGGATCCTCCTTCCTCCCTTGTTTGAAAATGGGAACCACATTGGTCCTTTTCCAATCCTCTGGCACCTCACCAGACAACCACGTGTGCTAGTAGAGCTGTGCCAGGGGTCCCAGAATGGCCTCTGCCAATTCCCTTAGTACCCTTGGGTGGAGATCATCAGGACCTGCTGATGTGAAGATGTCTAGTCCCATCAGAAGTTCCCTGACCAGGTCTTCTCTGACCCTGAGCCCGGCTGTGCCTCTCATGAGTTCATCTGGGATCCCAGTCGGGGGGATGTCCCAGTCCCTGTTGAGAAATATGGAGGCAAAGAATTTGTTAAAGAAGTCAGCTTTATCATCTGGTGCAACCACCAGATTGCCAAGCGTGTCCTGCAGGGGCCCCATGTTACCTGGTGCCTTCTTTTTACTCCCAACGTATTTAAAAAAGGACTTCTTGTTGTCTTTGATCTGGGTCGCTAATCCCCGTTCCATCTCTGCCCTAGCCTTCCTAACAGGCCCCCTACAGTCTCGAGCAATGGAAGTATAATCCTCCTTAGTGATGGCCCGTCCCTTCCATTGGATGTATGCCTCCTTTTTAGTTTTCAGATGTTCCTGAATGCCTTTGGTGAGTCATGGAGGCTTTTAAGCACTTTTGCCCCCCTTGTCTTGTGTTGGGACTGTCACCCTTTGGGCTCGGAGGATCGTCTCCTTAAGGAACGACCACTCACCTTGGACTCCCAACTCTCCTCCCCTCCTGGACCTCAGTGTCTCCTCAGCTAATCGCCTTACCTCATTGAAATCCACCCTCCTGAAGTCAAGGGCTGCTGCCTTGCTGCAGGCCTTTGACATCCTGCACTGGATGGTCGCTATCACTCAGGTGGTCGAGCACCCACAGTCCACTCACCAGGTCATTGCCTGTGGCCAGGACCAGGTCCAGCAAGGCATTCCCCCTGGTGGGACCATATGCCTCCTGGGTTAGGTGGAGGTCCTGTATCTTGGCTAGGAACCTACGTGAGCAGTCAGACCCAGTAAGTCTTCCATGCTAGTTACAAAGGAGAGCTTTATTGGTTACAAGGAGTAGGTTGGGAATAGGGTTCAGGGTAGAGCAATATCAGAGATATCCCAGAGAGCAAAAAGGGTGCCTGGGTAGCATTTGATCATGCATCTGAGTTACTGCAAACTGTATATGTAGTTAGATCTCAGGTAGCTTACTCACAAGTATCATCCAGAGGCAGGTGGAGATTCCCTCTAGAGGCAGGCAGTTTACTGATCATGAATTTCAAGAGAGAGAACAAGTTTCAGATGGTCCAGCTCTTCTCTCTCTCTGAGTTTTCATCATGGCTACGGCCCTCCTCCTGGGCAGTTCTTAACTTATATAGACCTTATGACCTCATTTACCTGGTCCAGTGGAGGCCAGCACCTGTTGGCTGCCAGCCAACCAATTTGAAATACATCACTGGTTGCTGGGCAGACTGGCAGGGGCTCTAGCCCCCTCCCAATCAGGTTGGCATTGCTTAGAACAATAGGGAGTGTAAGCCCCTCACTCAGGTATGTGATGTCAGTCACGAGGCAGAGGAAGCAGGTTTCCCCCCTCCCTTAGGAATGTATCCAGCTCAGTGACCTAAAGAGATGGGATGTCTGCCCTCTGCAGGGCCCATGTTTACCAAATTGTCACAGAGTGGAGTTTTTGGGGAGAGACAGAGGTAGCATTCTGCCACACTGCCTATACACAAACTTTGATTCATCTGCTTTGGTGTAGCTAAATAAGGACAGTCTCTCTGATTGCTGCAGGTATCCTAGAAAAAATTACCCATATGGGAGGGAAATAAAGTAGACTAATGAATCACCTTTATATTGGCATAGCATCACCATTCTCAAAGTAATACTGCTACAACTATAGTAAAATAAGAAATCATCCCTATATAAATGTGTGAAGGTTGGGCTTTAAGGAGTCCTGACTGCTAGCATTTCTGGTTCTGCATCTTGTAAACTGTGGCATAATACTTAATCTCTCTGGTGAAGACAGTGCTGATGCAGTAAAAGGACTCAAGTGTCCCAAGATGGGAACCTTAGCATATGAATTTTAGATTTCTAAACCTGACCATGGAATCCAGAAGCTCAATATAGCGGGGGTGGGGCGGTGGGGGGGGAGGGGAATTCAGCCCAGCTGGGCTGACTGCTTGCCCCAAGCCCAATCTAGCATTGGGGGTGGGTAGTCAGCCTAGATGGGTAGACTCCTCGTCCCTCACTCAGTCCAGTGCTGGGGATGGGAAGCCAATCCAGCTGATCTGACTCCCTGTCCCCCGCCTGATCCAGCCCTGGGGATGGGAAGTCAGCTTGTTGGGCTGACTCCCCGTTCCCCACCCAATTGAGCACTGGGGATGGGAAGTCGGCCCAGCTGGGCAGCTTCTCATCCCCAGCCGGGTCCAGCACTGGAGATTGCAAGTCAGACTTCCCACACTCAGCCCGACCTAGTGCTGGGCATGGGGAATCAGTTCAAATGAGCTGACTCCCCGCTTCTGGCCCTACCTAGTGCTGGGGATTGGGAGTCAGCCCAGCTCCCACTGCCCACCCCCAGCCCAATCCAGAAACGTTTTGACTAGCTTCATTTTGTTTCAAGGCTGTTTCAAAGCCCTTTTTCCATTTTGAAATTTCTCACATCCCTAACAGATATCTCCTGGCCCATGCTCCCTGCCAGCCCCTGGGCTACCACCCAGGGGGAGCCTAGAGCTCCCCGTGGCACTGGCAGAGGCCCATTGCAGGGCCTCAGGTAGCATGAGCAGGTTGCTGTCAGTTTATTTATGGGTAAACAGATCCTGAATCAAATGCATGTGTGGATGCACCCACCATCATTATTCCCATTCTGCAGCTGGAGAAACTGAAGCTCAGAGATGTTATACTGGGATTTTCTGTCAGAGGTTCAGCAATTTGTCCATGACCCCCTGGAAAGCAGATGGCAAAGCCATGAATACAGGTCAGGTCACTTCAGTCCCAGTTACTGTCACATCTGATTCTCATGTTGCTGCTTTTTTTATTTTTCCTTTCATTGGAAGGTTATCATGCCACCAAGCAGAGTCCCCCATAACTAGATTGTTCAGGTAATCTCCTGTCTTGCTGTTCCTCTGGTTCTAGTAAAATTGTTCTCTTCACAGTCTCTAAACTGCCATGGCTCTAGCTTTACCTTTTCAGCTCATACGTGATCACCAGTGATCCGGGTTTTCCATTTCCCACAGAAAAATGGAGAAAACCATGGATTCCCTGTTTTTATTGGAGAAAACATGGATTTCTCTTCTTAGCAGAGAAATCCACAGATTCTCTGCTTTTGCAAAGAGCTCTGACAGGCTGTCACAGCTCCAGCCTGCAAGAGCCAATTGCAAAAAGGGTGGGAAACCCCCAGCCTTGGCCGGACGGGGAGGGAGAGCAGGGAGGGAAGGGCCTGAGCCTCTGCGGCAGCCAAGGCTGGGCTCAGGCTCAGAATCACCCTCTGCCCCTGGAGCATAGAGGTAAGTGGGGCTGTGGGGCAGGGCTGGGGAAGATGGTTGGGGGCTGACAGAGTGAGGGGTGCTGCCAGCCCCAGGTGGCACATCACAGCTGAAAGCAGGGCCAGGGGGTGAGGGCAGGGGTGCCCCTCTGTGGAGGGAATTTGTGGGCTAGTGATGTGAGACGCAGTGTGGTGGTGCCCGCCATGTGCGGGCCGCACATATGTCACTCAGCTACCTGCCCAAGGGAGGGGGAGAGGGAGGCTGGCATGTGGCCGAAGCTCAGCTTCATGGCCGACTCTGCAGTAATGGTGAGGGATGGGGATGTGGGGGGGTGGGGAGGCTTGCACACGGTGGCAGCTGCCATTTACCTGGAGGGCTGTGACAGAGATGATGGCCGCTGCCTACAAAACCTCCCACTGCCACCATGGAGCCATGCCTGGAGCTGTGCAGTCAGCCACCAGGCAGCAGTGGCAGTGTGGTGGTAGCCGGGCAGCATGCAGCCATCCCCAGCATCATCCTGTGCCACACTGCACCACTGCCGCCAGCTGCACAGTTCTGGGCATGGCTTTGTGGTGGCAGCAGGAGATTTTGTATGCAGCAGCAGTCACCGCTGGCACAGGGGGTCCCACAGGTAAGTGGCAGTGGCTGCCTGTGATGGCCGCTGCTTACAAAACCTACCAATACCACCATGGAGCCGTGCCTGGAGCTGTGCAGCTGGCGGCAGTGGCACAGCATGGCATGGGGTGGTGGTGGAGATGGCTGTGTGCTGCCTGGCCATCACCACGCTGCCGCTGATGCCCAGCAGCTGGCCACATAGCTCTGGGTGTGGCTCCACAGCAGCTGTGGGAGGTTTTGTAGGCAGCAGCCATCACCACCATCACGGCCCTCCAGGGAAGTGGCAGCAGCCACCACACGGGAGCCCAAACCCCTGCCCTGCGCCCCCATCCCTTGCCATGGCTGCAGAGCCGGCCACGGACCTATGCTCTGGGCACATGCCAGCCTCCCTCTCCCCCTCCCCTAGGCAGGCAGCCTGGGCGGCATGTGTGCCCGCAAAGCCCCCCCACAGAGGGGCACCCCTGCCCTCACCCCCTGGCTCTGCTCCCAGCTGCAATGTGCCACCTGGGGCCGGCAGCACCCCCTAATCCGACAGTCCCCAACCATCTTCCCCAGCCCTGCCCCACAGCCCCCAAGCCCTACTTACCTCTAGGATCCAGGGGCAAAGGGCATAGCTCCATGGTGGCAATATTTGCCCACAAAGCTCCCCCATCCTGCATGCAGCCACCACCACCCCGCAGCACCGCAGAACTGTGCAGTCAGTTGCGGGGCATGCCGCTTCATGCAAGCCCCCCGTTTTATACCCAGGCAAGGGGACACATATGTGGCCCGCACATGGTGGTTGCCACCGCACTGCTGCTGCTGCGTCCTGCACCACTTGCCCACAAAGCCATGTATGTGGCCATGGGGTGATAGCACAGGGTGCAGTGGCAGAGTTGTGGTGGTGCCCTCTGTGTGCTTAACCTCTTGTCAGGCCAGCCTTCGTGTGTGGCCCACAGAGTGGCACCCCTGCCCTCACCCCCTGGCCCTGCTCCTGGAAGTGGGCACAGGGGCACACTCCCCACTTCTTTATCT
>NW_005843019.1:183691-203306 GCF_000455745.1 Alligator sinensis
GGCGGGTCTGGGGGGCCTTTAACTTTTATCATGGAATTTGGGTTTTTCATCAGAGAATTTGCAATTTTTAATCAGAGACTACCAGGATCTATGGTGATCACATTGGTATGGAAGTGAGCAGTCTCTTGCTTCTCAAAACTTCCTGCATTTTTTTTTCTTTTTGTCTCTTGAACCCTTCCCAGAGTCCTTCTTTTCTCCCAGAGCTCTTTACATATATTGCACTAGCCAGGCATTGTCTAATAAAGCAAACTGGGCAGCAGAAACTAGAATGAAATCTATTTGGGATAGAGAGGCAGGTTATTCTCTTTTTTTCCTCATGACACTTGCACTAAATGTTTCAGAAAAGCCCAGGTTTTAAAAGGAAGGGAGAGTGCCCTCGTGAACCTCCTTCAACAGGGTGGTCATGTCTACACAAGATGCTACTGCTCAGTAGCATCAGAAATAACCTGTGTAGTGCCAGGACTGCACAGTAATGGCAGTTACTGTGCAGTAAGGCTGTGTGAAACAGCGTCATTCCACTTTGACTTCCATTTCAACATTTTTATGGAACAGTTTTTCATTTTGAGTTTAGTTTTGTTTCGAAGCACTGTTGCATTTTGTTTCATTGAAACAGTTTCACCGTTTCAATGCCATTTCAACATTTTGCCCATAGGCTATTCTGCACACAGCATCGGGAAGATTGGTACTGCCACTGGCCCCAGCTGGCAGCACCAGCCTCCTGTCATCTGGCAGGCAGATCAGGGGCCCACACCCCCAGGAGCAGTCTGGCACAGCTCCTGCATCCCTCCCAGGCATGTGGGCAAGCCCCAGATCTGCCTGCTGGATGGCGGGAGGCTGGTGCTGCTGGCTGGGGCCAGCAGCAGCACCAATCTTCCTGGCAAAGGCTGTACCCAGCCCCAGTCCTAGCCAAAAGCACCAGCCTCCTATGATCTGCCAGGCAGATGGGAACCCCCACACCCCTGGGAGGAGTCAGTACAGCCCCACAGCCCTCCTGGGGGTGCGGGGGCCTATGATTGGCCTGTTGGATCACAGGAGGCTGCTCCTGCCACCTGGGACACCACTGGGCACAGCTTGCATCCAACGCCAGGAAGATCGGTGCTACCGCTGACCCCAGTCAGTAGCACCAGCCTCCTGTCATCTGGCAGACAGATTGGGGACCCATCTGCACCCCCAGGAGGGCTGTGGCAGCCGTGATGGACTGCTCCCGGGGGTGTGGGCCCCTGATCTGCCTGCTGGATGACTGGAGGCTGGTTCTGCCACTCGGGGTGAGTGGTGCGGCCTGGGGCAAATCAGCTCATGCAGAGACCTGCCCTGGGAGTGGAGCAGGTCCCTGCATGAGCTTATTTGCCGCAGGTCCCACACCCTCCTTGGGTCAGCTGTGGTACAGGGCCTGGGGCATATCAGCTCATGTGGTGACCCGAGATTGGGGCATATCAGCTCATGTGGGGATCCTGGGATGGAAGCAGGTTTCTGCCTGAGGTGATATGCCCCAGGCCCCATACCACAGCTGACCTGAGGAGTGTGTAGGGCCCAGGGCAAATCAGCTCGTATGGGGACCCACCCCTGTCCCAATCCCAGCACTCTCTCTTGCTGCTCCCCACTCAGGCAAGCTGGCTGACAGTGTGCACCAGTGCTTTTAGGGGGTGCTCCCCCCCCCGTTGCCTCCTACATGTCACCACTGAAGATCATATTGTGGATGAAGACCATATTGTGGTCTGACTCCCCGTCCCCAACCCGATCCAGCACTGGGGATGGGAATTCATCCTAGCTGGGCTGACTTCCCTCTCCACACCATATCCAGCACTGGGGATAGGGAGTCAACCCAGCTGGGATGACTGCCCACCCCACGCCTAATCCAGGCTATAAGCTTACTTCAAACCTCACTATTTATGATGCTTATGTTATGTAAAGGGTTACATATGGCAGTATAGCAGCTATAGGGCATGGCAGCCAGGGGAAGACATGAAGGGTAGGGCTGTGCAAAGCTTCAGATCTTGATTTGGATTTGGAAATGATTCAGAGGTTGAATCTATGAATCTGAATCAAATCATGGGAAGCTTTAGGCTTTCCGAATCTATTTGGAGCTTCTGAATTGATTCAGAAAAGTTTCAGAGATTCGGCCATAGGGTGTAATGGGGAATCAATGAAATATCTATAACTTTGTTGTCTTTTGGCTGATGCAGATGAAACTTGCAGAGATGGTAGCCTCTGCTGAGAGCATGACATGGAGGTTGTAGGGGGCAGGGACAGAGGGAGGGAGGGAAACTACTGCAGGCCTGGCTACTAAGCTACAGTGTTCCCAATTGTTCATGATTCACTCAGGGACCAGCTCAATACGCAGTAGCTAGCTAATGTAATGAGTTAATAAGCAAGGATTAACACCTACAAAACCACAGACTAAGGAGAGGAAATAATCAATACAGACAACTTACTGCCCCAAGACAGAGACAGTCAGTTGCACAAGCACTCATGTCACGAGTTTTGCCTGTCAGCAGCTAGAGGTGCAGGCCCCAGAACCCCTGCACCGATCTCCTTAACAGCTGCCAAGCTTTGTGGCCACAGCAGGGCCTAGCAGCCAGGTCTTCAGGATTTCCACCTGACCCCGCCGTGCTCCAAGAAAGACACAGTTGCACAAGCACCCATGACATGATTTTTGCCTGTCAGCAGCTAGAGGTTCAGGCCCCAAAACCCAGAAGCCCTGCACCTATCTCTCTGACAGCCGGCAGGCTTTGTGGCCTCCACCGGGGCTAGCAGGCCTGCAGCTTTCACCCCGCTGCGCCTTAACACACACAGGGTCGCCCATGTCATGAGTTTTGCTTGTCCGCAGCTTGAAGTTCAGTTTCTCCCAAACTCCTGCACCTGTCTCTGTTAAACTTGGCAGGCTTTGTGGCCTCACCAGAAGCTATCATTCATGCAGTTTTGACCCCACTGTGGCTTAACATATACACATGACATGAGTTTTGCTTTCAAGACTTTGGAGTGCAGTTTCCCCCAAACCCCTGTATCTATCTCCTTTAAACTTGGCAGAGTTTGTGGCCTCACCAGGAGCTAGCACCTGGAAGTTTTCACCCCCCTTAAAGTATCTCCTTGAAACCTGGCAGGATTTATGCTCTCAGCAAGGGCTACCACCCCTGAAAGTTTCATCCAATTCAAACAAAAAACCCCAAAGGTATAGATATTTCATTGATTCCCTATTATACCCTACGGTGAAATCTCCAAATCAGCTCTGGAGCTTCAGAGCCGATTCAGCGGAATCGAAGCGGGAAACCAATTCGGAGCTCCGAATTGAATTGCTGGCATCCAAATCGACCAAATCCAAACCCAAATTGAATAGTTCCCTATTCGCACAGGCCTAATGAAGGGCCAACCCTGCAGGTTTAGGAGATATGAAAATCACTAGAGGATGAAGCCAGGTATTATAGTAAGATTCTTTCCACGTGTTGGGTGTATTCAGTCTGCAAACACAACACAGAGTAATCTACATTTCCTTTACTTGAGAAGATTATTAGTCCAAGCAGTCACTCAGAGATACAGAATCATTCATCTGAGATGTCTTGGTTTGGACCAAGCCTCTGTAGCTGCAATATTTGTATTCCCAATAAATGTGGGAATGTAATCAGTTTTGCTTAACTATTTGACTATTTGACAGAGGCTTTTTCATTGAGAATAGGAAATAGTTCCTAATGAAAGAGTAAAGGCCAGATAGAATAAATAACTTGTGTGCCTGGAAGACAGGTGCTACAAACCCTAAATTTAAGTGTGCCCTAGAGTGGAGCCCCAGTTTTAGGCACCGAGGTTCCATATGCATTTCATGAAGGAAATGGGCAAATCAAAGGACCAGGCAGGGAGTTGCTGGAAGCTAGCTAATAAATAGTCATAAACCCTGGATGTGGCTGAAATCCTGCTTCTCCTGGAACTGGTGCTCGAATCAGGTATGCAAGGAAAGAACTTCCATCTGCTTTATTTCCCCATGATTTAAATAATAAGCAGTTAAACCTGCATTTTGCAAGATCAAAACCTGTTGATGTGTCTTAACTATTTCTGAGCATGTCTACTGGATTAGCCTCTTCAGACAACTGGAAAGGAAGTTGGCCTAACTTCTAGCTCCAAATGGGGCTTGAGCCAAAGGAAGGTGCCAGGGCAGTTCTGGGTATGTATGGAAGTGAAAACTGGAGTCATTGTGGGAATTTTCTGGGCAAACAGGCTAGATCATAGCAAATTGAGGTTAAGATGATGAATAAAAGTTTTTTGGATTGTGATAATAGATTTTGGGGGCCAGGTTTTGCCTGGTTCTGTTTTGGATAAGTCTCTAGTTCATTAGCTTATGGGAGTGACATGTGTCATTCTTAATTAGCTTAAAAAGATCTCTCTCAAAGTGATGATTGTTTATTGAAAATCAGAGCATTTCAACTAATAAGCACTTACATGCTAGGTGAAAGGTACACAGAAACTGGGTATTAGAAAACTGAGGGACATAATGTAGATCACTAAGAAGTGGTTCAAGTGAGGGCAGGTAAAAGTAAAAAATTCAGATTGTGGGGGAGAAATCCCCAAAAAATATCCTCATTGGTTGGATTGTGGAAGAGTTAACCATTTTCAAAATTGTCAAATGGCAATGCCAAAGAATACAAATATCCAAATATTTGAATAATTCCATGGAAAATATTTAATAGCATATTGAGACTCATGTGTTTTGTCAACCTTGTAATTTTTACATGGATCCTGTCAGCACACCAATGTTCACTTACATGTTCTGACTGGGCACATCTACCTCTGATGCTATGTGTAGGTTACTTACAGGCTGTGGGCACCAGAATCCTAGCAAAATAAGATTCTTAATATCTTTTGAAAATTTTAGTCCAAGTTGTTATACCTTTAGATTGAATTTTTAATTTTATATTCATATCATTTTTACTTTGGGTAGCACATGGATTTTACTAACATGACAGTCCCTTAGATATAGCAGAATTCAAATGTAGTCTGACTAGAAAGATCCCAAATCTATCTGATCCAAAGCTTTCCAATATTTTCAGATCTTCAGATACCAGAGATACAGATTACCAAAGACTAAGGAAGACTACCAAAGATCTGGCAGACCTAGACATAACAACAGATCTGACACTATAACAAATGCAAATCTACTTTTCACTAAGGGGTCTTATTAAAAAAAATTGCAGTTGTTGTAAAATCTACACATTTTAGGCAGCCTTTTCAGGGCCTCTTTCACTTCCTTATTTCTCAGGCTATAGATGAGGGGGTTAACCATGGGAGTCAAAACAGTGTAGGTGACTGAGAACATTTTGCTTAGGTCTCTCAGTGAATGAGTGCTTGGAAACATATAGACAATAATCAGGGTCCCATAAAAAATTGTCACTACAATCAGGTGAGAGGAGCATGTGGAGAAGGCCTTTTGCCTCCCCGTATTAGAAGGGATTCTCAGGATAGCGGTGATAATGCAAATATAGGATGTCAAGATTAAGAGAAATGGCATCAGCATGAATAGTATGGAGAAGATAAAAATCAAAATGTACATCAGGTGGAGATCACTGCAGGAAAGTTGTATCACGGGGATGAAATCACAGATGAAATGGTCAATTACATTGGAACCACAGAAAGTCAACTGTGTTATGGAGAGAGTAGTTACAGTATTACCCACAAAGCCACTTATCCAAGAGACGGCTGCTAGTTGCAAGCAAAGCTTACTATTCATAATAGCCATGTAATGCAGAGGTTTACATATTGCCAGATAACGATCATAAGACATTACAGAGAAGAGAAAGCATTCTGTAGCTGCCAGGCCACCAAAGAAATATAATTGGGTGATACAACTTGTGAAGGAAATGTGGTTCTCACCAGTCAGGGTACTCATCAGTACTCTGGGCAGGGTGGTGGAGCTGTAACAGGTCTCCAGGAAGGACAAGTTCCCCAGGTAGAAATACATGGGGGTGTGAAGGTGTTGATCAGTCAAAATCAGCACAATGATGAGGATGTTCCCAGCCACAGTCACAACGTAGATCACTAGAAACAGCACGAAGACAAGAGCTTGCAGTTCATATTTATTGCCAAACCCCAGGAGGATGAATTCTGTGACAGAAGTTTGATTTTTGCTTCTGGTGTTAACCATGAAGATGATATCTATTGCTGAAAAAAGTAAATGTTACAACAGCCCCACAATTTTAGTTTAAGCCTATTAACAGTTAAAATCTCCATGTTGTGGAGTTGGAGTTGTAGACTGCAAGGCTAGGATGGGCTACTATTATAATGTCATCTGCCCTGCTGTGTAACACAGCCCTTCATCCATTCGTAGTTCTATTATAGCAGACCTTACCTTACACTCTTTCCCTTACGTATTAATACTCCCTCTCCTTAAGCTTACCTGCACAAACAGTGTGTTGGAAACACAGCTTGGAGGGAGGGAATTCACACAGTGGAGTTTGATGAAATCCCAAAATCAGTGAGCAAAACCTGAAAATCAGTCAGCTCTCTCAGATCTACCCCTACTGAATGTGACTAAAAACAGATAATATCCTTTCCCCACCCCAAATTGCTCCAAAGAGCTAACACTACTGTTTGCTATGACAAGGTAGCAAGGTCTCCGGGGGATTCTGACACACAGAGGTCTTACAATCTCAACAGTCACACGTGCCTTTTCCACTTGTAAATACAACACTTTCTATGTGGAAATCAAATTGTTTAGGACTTCCCAAACTTTCTTCTCTGACAGAAAATAACACTCTATGAATGAATTTCTGAGAGTCAAAACTCCACCTTCTAAGCCCTTTGAAAGAGGGTTTTGATCGGTTTTCTCTTGACATTACATGTTAGTAGTGATACTTCCACTATTGTTACTGTTATTGATCCTTAGAGATTAAATTATAGACCTACTGGTAAGGCACTATGCAAACACAAAAAGGAAAATACAGCCTCTTCATTCATGTAAGTAAAAGCATGGTAAATGTCAGGGGCGATGCGTAGGCATACACGGGGGTGCACATGCACCCCTGAGAGCGCTGGTGTACCCCCGGACTGTCTGCACTCCCACTTAGGTGAAGGGCAGGTGGGGCCAACAGGAGCGCCGGTGTCCCCACCCTGGGAGTGCCAGCTGGGGACTGCAAGCGCAGCTGCTACTCCTGGAAGCACTGTGGCCAGTCCCGGAAGTGCCACAGCCACTCCTGGAAGCCGGTGAGTGAGATTAGCTGTGGGGACACCCACCCTGGTCAGTGAGATCGGCCATGGAAGGACCCCCAGTCGGCAAGCTCGGTCGCTGGGGGGGCATATGCCCCCCTAAAGTAAGGTAGCACCAGTCACCCATGGTAAATCTAAGTAAAAACAAGAGACTGTAAATGTTAGCAGACAAACAGAAGAGCAAGTGCAAGGAGACAGAGACAAGACACAGCTCATAGTGACTGCTGCCATCTCAATACTCCTGCAGTCTAAACCCCTGCTCAGTTTTCTGTAGGCACCAAGGCTTCATGGGGACATTAACACTTCCAGATTGTGGGAATGTGTGATTGAAAAATGCTAATGTGCACCAATAGATTTTCTGTCCCTCTCAGGAAAATGGTACGGCACTTCAGTTTACTATGACAAGGTAGCAAAGTAGCAGATGGAGAGCTAGCACCTACCTGTAACCCCAGGATACTGCAACCTTCAATTGATTGGCTTTTATTTTTAATGAGACATGGACCAAGTTTCTGCTTCTTCACCAGAGCTCCTCATCTCTCATCACTGAATGTGGATTCACCCAGTAAATAGATCTGCCCTCCCTGAAGAGAAGAGCTGGTGCTGCAGTCTTGCTTGGAATTTGCTCTTTTCCTTCTATTAACAAAATTCAGAGGTCCCCTAAGGTTTGTATCCTTCAGCATGGAGCCTTACTATCTCCACTGCTTACCTTTCTGGTGGGGCTAAGTCTAGGGAGTGACGGACTTATTTTCTGACTATAAACAACCAGAAGCCCCAGAGGACATCTGTATGGGACATACGTACCTGCTGTCTGGGATTATTGTTATACAGGGACCAATTTAACACGACATTCATTTAATGTTTTGTCAAACAGACTGACTTTTCTAAATGAATTTAATTACATCAATAATGTCATTGAGCAATAATTTGTAAGAGGTGACAAGCAAGATAAGAAGTCCAAACAGGCGGTTTAATAAACACACAAGAAACTGAATTGAAATTCAAGGCAAATGAAGGAAACAACCGAAAGAAGATCTCCCTTTCTTATGTATACTCTCTCTCTCGCTCATGCACACACACAAACTCAATGAACTGTATCATTTGAATTACTGCTTAATGTTTCAATGCTTATTTATTAATTGCTTTTCAGCTCCCTAACTATTTAAAAAAAGAATCAGGACGAGGTAAGATGGTTTCTTATTGGAGGAAAAGCCATTCATGTTCAATCTATCATGTTTTTTAATGTTACTAGCCAACCTAAGCAATATGTTTACATCCTGGGCCAGAGGGGGCTACAAACGTCTTCAAAGCAAACACCTCTTTCAGAAATTTTAGCACCAAATATTTGGAGCAACTCTGATACCCAAATTGACTCTAGTTACAGAGGTTCACCCAGAGAGAATATTCCCCTTGTGCTTGCAACAGCTCCCCTCAAAAGCAACTCCATTGCAGAACTAACAACATAACATTTCTTCAGAGATTAGTTTAGTTTGCAGAGTAAAAAGGAACACAAAATACCCCGTGGGCCGGTGCGCACTGGCTCCGCCTGGTGTAACTCACAATAATGGTACAATTATAAACCATTCTTTCACACATCCCTAAGTTTCACTTGTTCCTAGAAATGTGTGCTGGTACAAGCATTATGTGCTGCTGGACTGAAGTTGTACGAGCAGTCAGTGGCTCTGAAGCTGCCAGCCGTCTGTACTATACTAGGCCAGGTATGTAGATTCTACAAATATGGGTCCAAGAGCCATGCAAATTGACTCATAAAATGGAATGACACATTTCTACCGTCTGTGATCCCAATTTGTAGATTGTTTCAGAGCCACAGAACTCATGTGCCGAAGGTCAAGTGCTCTGGGGAATGCTCACCATGAGAAAAGGCTACCAAGGCTTCCAGGATCCAGGTCACTGGGGCTGTGCTGCTATACTGGGAGCGTGTCTACATGTGCATTTCCTGCACATTAAAGTTACTGTGCAGTTACTGCAGAGTAAGTGGGAACAGGGCCAGTGCCTACATGTGCAGTCAACCTGGGACTAGACTTAGTCCCAAATCAGAGCAGCCTGTCCTGTGCCCCTGGGGCCACCGAGGGGAGGTACAGCATTTGGTCAAATGGTTGCCAGCACTTGGCAAACATGCCGATGCCAGAGGCATCTGTCAGCACGTGACAGCTGTCTTAAAAGCACCCCCGCCACACCCTCTGATCCCTGTCCAGCTCCTCCCCTGCCCGGGAGCTGCATGTCAAATGCAGAGAAAGCCTGCAGCAGCTTCCTTCCTGCCCACCCTGCCTCATTGCGCCATCCCTGCCCCTGCCCCTGCCCCTACCAGCAGCATCCAGCACCCTGCTGCTTCAGTCTGGCTCCTCCCAGCAATGATCAGTGCCCCGGTCAAACCCTGCACTCACGGATCACAACCCAGAGCTATAATAGCGTGGGGCATAAGTCTGGCCTGCCCTGGAATGGCCGCTGCTGCCTGTAGGGCTATCTGTGGCAGCTCGAAATATGTCTGCCCCCAGTTGCTGAGGAAGAGATCGCTACTGAGATCAATGCCTTCCTCAGTGAATGGGAAGCCCATGCTTGCCCAGCTACAAGGACATAGGCTGCTCAATAAATGTGTGGTAGGTGTCCCAACTCTCTACATGTCCTGGAGCCAGGAGAGTGTGGGAGGGCAAGGCAAGGAGTAGGGGTCAGGACCGGAGCTGGGGCTAGGGGCAGGTGGGGGTGGAGAATGAGACTGGTAGAAGCCACCCTCCAGTGTGGGACTTCGCATGGGCCTGGGGTCAGTGAGGCTGGCAGCTCGGCATGGGGATCCCCATGCCAGGACGCATCCAGCTCCACCTGGTGTCTGTGGCCTCCTGTGGGCTGGGTGTTGACACCTGGCCATGCTCCCCTCCACCTCCCCAGGGAGAAGCTGGTGCTGCTGGCTGCTGAAAGTGGTATGGTCAGCCACTCCTCATGGGCAGCTGCAGGGTGAGGCTAAGGCCAAGGCAGCTGCTGGCCAGGGCTCCCTGGGCTACCAGTGATGGCAATAGCTGGGGAGGAGTTCAGGGCAGGGTACTGAAGGCCTGAGGTCCCCTCCTCCAATGATGTGTCACTGGAGGTGACAGGGTGGGACATGGGTGCAGGCTCCTTGGGCACCTGAATGGGGTTGAGCTTCTGCATGAAGGGAATGGTCTTGGAGGCCCCACCAGATCAACGATTGTGGCCATTTACACCCACCCACTGGACCTGCAGGTCCTTGACCTTAATGTGGTACTGCTACGCCAACTGTGTTACACAAATTGCCAATTGATCAAATTACGAGCGAGACCTTATGAGAGGGATAAGGCAAAGTGCTGTGTTTATTGGTTAAGCACTTAATACACACACACACCAAGTTCATACCCCAATTTCTGTTCTGCGCTGGTATACGTTACCAGTTTTATCGGTGCTTAGATCAAATTAATGGCCAGCCAAGTTGATCTGAGTGGGAGCAGGGCTCCTGCCAGTCCATCTTGTCCAATGAACCGATGCTCCAGGATGACATGCAGAACAAGACCCAAAATTGATGTGTCTTGCCCCATCTTTTATAGCCTTGTCCATTCATGCAGTCCTCTGGGCTTTTGCTAGGTTATCACTGTGTTCTTTCTTGAAGGTGGATTGCCGGTGTTCTCTCGCTGTTCTGGGGCAGATTCTTCTTGTTTGCAATTTTATCTGTCTGTATTATTCAGCCAGTCGCCAGATGATGTTTTCCTTTTCCAGAAACACACTCTCACCCATACAGCATACAAAAGAGGAAAAGGTCAAGTACTTATGTCAAACTGCAGAGCACTTAAGGCAATGCAGAACTCAGGAAAATACATAAGCTTAAAAGCAATAGGCCAAACTCTATTTCTATGTTATTTATCTAACATCAAGCTGGTATTTATGCTATTTGCATAACAACTGGGAGTGGCCCCGTGCATGCATCTCAGCCACCAGGGCCTCATAAAGATGGACATTCAAGTGCCCACCCTGGACAAACTGCCTCAGGATGTCTTCCTCGCCCCACAGTGCCCTAAGGGTGCACACATCCTCCTGGATCCAGTTTGGGCCCTTGGGGCTCCACATGGGTGGGCACACGTGGATGGGGCTAGGGCTGGACACAGGGGAGGAGGATGATGTCGTGCCCTGTGTTGGTTGACCGGGCCCCCATGCCACTGGCCCTATGATGCTGGCCGTTGAGGGCTGACAGCATGACACCCAACAGGGGATTGGCCAGGGAGTCACAGCCATGTGGTTGAGGTGCTTCACTCTAGTCCTTGGAGGAGACAGATGTGGGGTTGAGCAGCAGTGGGGAGCAGGTGCTGCTCCTTGTAGCACAGGCAGAAAGGCCACTAGCCCAAATAGGATCATAGGCCTGGGCAACGGATGCAGCAAAAAGAGACCTTTGTAATGCTCACCTATGGCCAGGCACCAGCTCAGGAGGGTGACAGCCCAGGCAAATATTGCCTGCAGGCTGTCCAGAGGGGCACACAGGACCTGCTTGACTCCTGGACAGAGAGTAGCTCCTGCCAGCTCCCTGTGGTGTGTGCCCCAAGGCAAAAAGTGGCTTCAGCCTTTTATACCCTGAAGCTAGGAGCTGACAGAAAGCAGCTGAGCGCAGCTCCAGGAGAGGGGGTCAGGCAGGAGCCCTAAAGCCGGGCTCCAGCTGGCTCCATAGTGGCTGGGCAGACCCAGCCTGGAGGCTCCCACATTACTGCACGGTAATGCCTCCACACATGCATTACTGCACTGCAACTAATCGCCTATAAATTTGGTACCTTCATGATGCAGCAGTGTAGTGTCCATGGGTGTCTACACATGATGAGCAGCTACTCTGCCATAGCAATTTCCACCCCTCTCACCCCTTCCATTATAGTACACTGTTATGGTGAAGTATCTGCTAAAAATAACCATGCACCGTGCATGCAAAGGCTGTTACTGCACCTTGCTTTAGTACTTCCAAGAGGAAGTACTAATGCACTGGACAGTAACGTCACGATAAGGCAACATGTCCTCTCTCTAGAAATAAGGGAGTTATGCCCTTAGAGATAAGGGAGACATGCCCTCTCTCTAGAAATTGTTGATGGAGATGAAGCTTCTGGCAGAGCTGCTGGTAGAGACAAAGGTTCAGACTTGATGGCCGACATCTATCAGGAGCAGAAACTATTTGTTCCCATTTGTCTGGAAAATACCAAGCCAAGTGCAGTACAACAGGATATAGGTAATAGATGATAATATACTTCTTAGGATTATAAAGCACCTCACATTGAGGGTTGTATCATCCTAGTCACTTTTACTCTGGAAGAACTTTTATTAGTTCTACAAAACCCATGAGAAATAATAGATATTATTAGCATGAGTACAGAGGAGCCTGAAATTGTGTGTGTGTGTGTGTGGGGGGGGTGTTCATATTCAGAATGTTCCACCTAAAAGAGGGGAAGGAAAGATAAAGTTTTAACTGTTTACAAGAATATACTGCCTTTCAGCCAGGTTCACCTTTTATAAACGTAAAGATACAACCCTTGTGCAGAAGACTCTTCAAAACCCAAACCGCACAATTACTGTTTCTTTCACTTATCCTCATATCAGCCGGGTAGTTTGAATTCCCAGGATCCTAAATTTGCTGACAACTTTTCTCAGGCCCTCTTTCACTTCTCTGTTCCTCAGACTGTAGATAAGGGGATTGATCAGGGGTGTAAGGATTGTGTAGAAAACAGAAAATGCTTTGTTCAAGTATCTCAGCATGTTGTTTTTTGGTAAGAAATATACAATCAATATGGTCCCATAAAAAATTGTTACTACAATGAGGTGGGAGGAGCAGGTAGCAAATGCCTTTTGTCTTCCCCTCCCAGAAGGGATTCTCAGAATGGCATCTATGATACAAATGTAAGACGCCAGAGTTAAGAGAAATGGGGAAAGGGCAGCAAAGAAGGAAGTTATAAAACTAATAAGAATGACCAGCCTCGTATCACTGCAGGAGAGCTGTATCACTGGAGTGAAGTCACAAAAGAAGTGGTCAATCTCATTGTGCCCGCAGAAAGTTAATTGTGACATAAAACTTATTAATAATGTAGAAACCAGCAATCCCCCTAGCCAAGATCCAGTTGCTAGCAGTAGACAGACTCTGCCATTCATTAACATTGCATAGAGCAGTGGTTTACAAATTGCTAAATACCTATCATAAGACATTGCAGCTAGGAGACAACACTCTGTACCTGCCAGGCTTGCAAAAAAATAAAATTGTGTAACGCAGCCACTAACAGAAATGGTTCTGTCCCCTGTCAGGAGACTGGCCAGCATCCTGGGCAGGACAGTGGAGGTGTAGCAAGTCTCCAAGTACGACAAGTTTCCCAGGAAGAAGTACATGGGAGTATGAAGGTGCGGATCAGCAACAACAAGCACAATGATGAGGATGTTCCCGGTCACGGTCGATGTATAGATCACTAGAAACAGCAGGAAGAGAAAAATCTGTAGCTGTGGAATGGTCCCAAATCCTAGAAGGAGGAATTCTGTGATAGATGTGTGATTGTCTCCTCCTGCTTCCTCCATGAGGTGCAGCTGGGTTTTTCCTTTCACTCTTCTAGTGATAAGCAAGGATTTTTGTGGGTGATATCTTTTATTGGACCTTTTTCATGGTCTGGATTAAGTTAGACAAGCTTTTGAACATAAGCATTTTTCATCAGGTCACTATTCTAGTGGGTTATTCCTAGGAAATGAAAAAAAAAGGAATTATCTTTGAATGTTTGCTATACAGTTCCAACAGGGAGATGTACATTGCATCAATACGATGATTGTTCAGCCTTAGGGAACAGTTTATGTTCTCTTTGCTCAGGCTTTGCTCAGGGCTGTGGAATTGCAGTTTCCTACCTGCCTGCCCCAGGTACCAGCTCCACAGTTATTTAATGCTCTTCTGCCCATGGCATTGCATGCAGGTTTAATGGGCTTAGGGTCACAGAATCATAGATAATTATGGTTGGAAGCAACCTCATCAGTCCAACCCTATGCTCAAAGCAGGACCTTTCCCAACTATATCATCTGAGACAAAGTTTTGTCTAGCCAGTCCTACTGCCTAATCATACCCAGCAGCTTTTAAGAGAACTGCATCCAAAAAGGAAATGTCCCAAGCAGATGCTTTCAGAAATTCCTTCTTCTCTTTTCTGTAGTTATTAATACTTCATCATCATAGTTACCGTAATCATCATCAACCTCAATATTAATGACCCTTCATGACTTCCACAGTAAGCTCAGCAATAAACTCATTCAAGCCTCATTAGTGGCACCCCCTTAGTTCTCAGGCCTATAACCATCACCTTCCTTGGGGCCTTCAAATCTCCATCAAATCTCTGTCATGCTGGCTGGCATCCTGGGTGTGTCTTATAGGAGATGAGAAAGAACATCTGCAGCTCCAGAGAGATTTTGTAGAGTGACAGCAAATGGTTTATAGTCAAGAAGCTACAGAGTGGAAAGAGTAACAAACATGGAGAAAATGACTTCCAGTAACTTTCCGGAACTTGTCTTCCAGTAGATTTCAGAATGGAAAGAAGAGGGGCAAGATGGAAAGCAGCAGGGCCATGAGTGTGCCAAGTATGGGAAGAGCTTCACTGGGACCACGAACCTGGCCTGACACCTGCACATCCACACAAGGGACCAGCAACTCCACCTACAGTGCAGGTAGTGCTTCAAGCACACCTACACCCTCAGCACCCACCAATGACTGCACTCAGATGAGCAGCCTCACCTCTGGGGCAAGTGCAGGGAGAACTTTCCTTGCCCCCTCCCCTCCATGCTTTGGAGAGGGGATGGGAAGCTGTTCAAGGGGGGAAATTAGGGAGGGGTCTTTGGGTTCAGGGAGCTGGGGTTCAGTGTTGGGGCAGATGGAGGGGGGCATTTGGGTTTGGGGGTCTAGAAAGCTTTTGTAAGTTATTCTGTCCTCTTATTTTGAGCCACTGAGCCTTTGTTAGGAAAAGTGTCATATAAATTGAATACATTAAATAAATACGTACAGTTGCATTGGTTGAAGCCCAAAGAAAGGCTGACAAACTAAAAGGTGTCAGAATGAATTCTAGCTGTGTGGAGGGAGATCAGTGGCCATATCTTACAGGTGTTAAGAAGAAAGATTCTGCAAGAAAAGTCAGCCTGTCAATATGAGGATACAGAGACAGAGCAGAGAGACAAGATGTCAAAGAGACAGGTGGGCGCTTTAGTCTGGATGGAACAAGAGAGCTGTGTGTGGAAGATCTATGGGCCATCACCCTAACAAAACTATAGTTTTCTAGACCGCTTTCCCAGAGGTCAGATTTTCAGGGAGATAAGCACTAACTGAATAGGGAAGTGGGTTGAATACTTTATTTTTTATGCTATTTTGTTTCCTTTCAAGATGGGGACACCTAACAGATGTGTGTACTATGAGGGGTAAGCGTAAGAAAAAAGAGAAGAATTTAATTAGAAGAATTAAAGAAAAGGAAAGTAATGAGAAGTCACATGGCTGAGCAGGGTATATGATGGGGCCAACTTGTGCAAGGGATGGCATTCGGAAATAAGAGATTATATGAAATCCTGCATTTCAGGCTAAGGAAAAGGAGGAAATAAGTGTAGGAAGGGGAGAGGTGCAAGGGAGATGAGCTGAGGGAAGGTGGGAATTTATATAATATGATGTCTTTTTCCCTTGGAAGAAACCAGCAAGAACCTGTGGGGATATGAAGAAGGAAGAGATTGAAGAACAAAGCAACGATGGTGAAAAGCACCAGAGACATGATGTCAGCTTTGATTAAGCTGGAGAGGCAGAACTGAACAAGGAGAATGAATTAGTAGAGGAAGAGATAAGCTGGGTCATGGGATTGCTATGAGAAATGCTCTACAGCAGGAGGGCAAGAAAAGCAGCTGATTCAGGGCATGCGACGGGGCTAGAAGGTTGGTTGGGTGGATTTTGCAGTGGGGGAGAGAGAGGAGAAAGTTAAACGTGGAGGGGAGCGTAACAGGTAGAGCTGCAACAGAGCAGCTCCTACTCGGAACTGCCAACTATGCTGTCTTGTGCCTCAGACACAGGAGCTGTGATGAAATGTGTGAAGGGGAGAATGAAAAGCAAGCTGGATCAATAGCTATCCAAACACGGCATGCATCAGGGACAAATGCAGGGCTGCTAACTCATCACTGCTCTGCGTGCTTCTGCTGTAAGGATTGGATCCCTCTCCTGAGCGCAGCTAGGAGCATGCAAGGGGGGCACAGGATGGACCTAGAAATCCCAGCCCTTGCATTTGCCAACGTTTGAAGATGAGTTTCAGAAAGAAAGGGGAGAGGATGGGATATCCCTGGAATGAAGATGTATACGAGAAAGAGGTTGCTTGCATGAGGAAAAGGACAAGGAACCAGAAAAAAAGCACATCTGTTGTGTCCCCAGCTATACCGTGCTGGCCACCTGACATGTATGAGTCGGTTGGGTAGGACTGCAGGCAGGATCCAAGGATACAAGACAGTAGCTCTCACTCTGTCCTGCAGCCTCCCTGTGGTTAGACCAAGCAGCCATAACATAACACTTACCTATAATCCTCTCCATCTGTAGTGGTGGAGTGTGGGGATCAGTGTCGTGGACCCCATCACTCTGCTCCTCGCAGTGTCACAGAGTCTCTCTACATGCTACTCACTAGCTGGAATGATCTTGCTGTCTTGCCTGTGCCCAGCACCACTGCCCCGTTCGGCATTCGCTCAGGTTTATAAGAAAGCAGCTTCTCACCACCAGTTGTTGATGATGAGACTTTCCTTGGGATTGCAGATAATGATCACTTTTAGCTATTGAATTCACAAGGGAATTAACTTTGTGGCATTTGTTAAAGAGCGTAAACAGAGGCCTCTGCAGTTCTAATTCAAGACTCAAAAGGAATGTCTCTTTCTGTAATGTAAAGTGATATTGTAGCAAGAGCCAAAATAAGTGAGAAAAAAAACATGCATTGTGTTAATAATTGTATAGAATACTTATGAGGCCATTTTGATCCTTAGTTTTTGTGGTCTGTCTTCAAAGACAGATAAGTATCAGCCCCATTTTATAGATTGGGAAAGTGGAGCACAAAAACTGCAAAGCGCTTTGACAATGAGCACCCATGAAGCCAGTGGCAGATCCAGAAGTAGAACCCAGATCTCCACATTTCCATGGAACGGGAATCTCCCCTGGACCAGGTTGCACATCATTTTTTAAGTATTATTTCATGATACATGCGAAACATGGGAAATACCAATACATGGATACGAGAGCTGAAATCAAGCTATAAGGGGCCATTTCTCATTCATACGGAAGACCCCTTTACTCCAAAGTAATATTTGGTCCCACCTTCCTTTATCATAGCACTGCCAGGACAATTTAAATTGAACTCAAGTTAAGGGTAATCAGGACCAAGGTCTTAGTCAGCATTGGGTATTTATACAGCATTTTCATGCCATCTTGATAAATGCTTTCAGAATATCTTGAATAAACAGTGCTCAGAGAACCCCTTCTGATGGCTTTGGATGCTCAAACCACCTAGGGATGCAGGAGTCTATTTAATCAGATGTATTTTCATGTTTGATGTATTTTCAAGTTTGATTGCAATAGAGTGGTGTCTTCCAGTTCATCACACTTGATATCTGGTTCACCTTACTCAGCTTCATCAGCCATTGCCAGTTCTCTGCATCAGATCAGGCCCTGCACCAACTCTGGGTGCTGACACAAGTGACCTTTTTTTTCTCCTGTGACTGACAGCTATTCCTTTACAGAAGAGCATGGCTTCAGAGTACTTTAAAAGGGCGGGATCCGGTGGCAAGCTGAACCCTTGTTACATGAGGGTTCAGATGAAGGTGTTCCTTCAACCAATTGCTGTGGCTGATCCCTGCAGCCGCTTCAGGGAGTGGTTGCAGAGATTGGGTGGCTCTTGCACGGGGGGCACAGGTGCTCCTGCCTGCTCTGCCTGTCCATTGCCATACTCATGGTGTGTGATGGCTTATCTTCCATTTTTATGTTTATAGGTTTATTATGAAAAAATCCCCAAATAATTAGAAAAATATATCTTAGGAAGCTTTTGGGTTGAAAAACCCTTTGTCAGGCTGAGGAAACACCTGCAGTTGGTGTGTCTGCTGGTCCTGGATGGCAGGAACAGTAAAGAAGCCAGAGGCTGGCCTGGCACACATATGTACTGTTGACAGTAACATATATCCAACACAACATCTTTACTTCTTGCTGTCGATTCCTTTATCAGAAGAAAGGCTGTGACAGTTCTGCCTGGGTACCTGTGAAGCTGCTGGTGCTATTGGTGTTGAGCCAGCTGAGTTATTTTGACCTGCCATCTTTTACATTGGTGGACTGGACCAAGGCTGTAGGGGAGGAGGAGCCCTCATGGGGGCACACTGCCATCTTGTGCAGAGGCCCCAGTGCCAGGGAGGGTGCCCCTGAACACACACACAGTCCCAGAAACACCCAGAACCCAGACTCCTCCTTGACAGCTGGCAGGCTTTGTGGTCACAGCAGGCTCTAGGAGGCCTGCAGTTTTCACCACCCCTGTGCACTAAGACACACAGTGTCACCTATGTCATGAGTTTGGCTTGTCAGCAGGTTGAGGTGCAATTTCCCAGAAACCCCTGCACCTTTCTCCTTGAAGCTTGGCAGACTTTGTTACCTCAGCATGAGCCATCATCCCTGCAGTTTTCACCCTGCTGTAGCTTAACACACACCCCCCATGAGTTTTGCTTTCAGGAATTTAAGGCGCAGTTCCTCAGAAACCCCTGCACCTATCACCTTGAAACTACCACCCCTGTGAGTTTCACCTCAATCAAACAAAAAAACAACAAAGTTACAGAAATTTCATTGATTCCCCATTATACCCTATGGCCGGATCTCCAAATCTCTCAGAATAGACTATGAATGTTTTTGGAATCGATTTGGCCAAATTGAATTGGAAAAACAATTCAAATCTCTGAATTGAATTGGCCGAATCAGAATTGGCCAAATCCAAAATCCTAATTGAATAACTGCTTATTCGCACAAGCCTAAAAAAATACACACAGTAACACATGGAAAGAGCAAAAGAGAGGGAGAGAGAAATTTTAATTTGTCCTATCTTTTTTTACTAAATATGTCGAGAGCCCAAGTGTGACAGGGGGCTTCCGGAGGCCGAGCTCTGTGGCCCGCTCACCTGTCACCGTGAGAGGGGGCCTACTCAGAGCCAAGCTCTTCATGGCCCGCCCACCTATCTCTGGGCAACCGCCTGCTTATCTCACGCGCCACACCTTTGATGATAATGGATTCATATCTCAATGTCAGTTAAGTGGGAGGCTACCCATTGTAATGCCCCGATGCCAGAGGGCGCTCTGCGGCTCCGACCTCCCCTAATACCGCAGCCCAAGCCTCGCAGAAGGCATCATGGTGTTCCTCATCACCGGCCCCACACTGGGCCCCAGAATCGTCCTA
>NW_005843019.1:203510-207279 GCF_000455745.1 Alligator sinensis
TTCCTGCCCCCAGCATGTGCCAGTCGAGGTTACTCCCCCCCTCAGGCTGGGTCTCTCTAGCCGCTCACTCTATTTCCTTGGGCCTCACCGTGCCACTACTCCCCATCCTCTCGGGGGCAACTGCAGCACCACACCCACATCACTCCCATTCTTGGGGTCCGCCCTCTCTGGGCCCCTCACAACACTGGCCCTCTAGGCCCTCCAACATACGCATGGGTAACCCACCCGGTGGGGGTGGGAGCTAGGGGTTAAGGCGCCCCAACCCACCTTTCACCGGGGTGATCACTGGCCTGGCATTTCCTGGGGGCTCCCGCGCCACTAAGAGCCCCACCAGGCCACCCACTCCCAGCAGGGTGCAGTTTTAGGTCATGCCCAGGACCAGGAGCCTCCTTTCCATCCCCTACAGCTCCTCCCTTACCTCCTGATGATCTCAGCAGCCCTCCGGCCAGGCGATGTTGTTGCCTGCCTCCAGCAGCCAAACTGCCCTGTTTATATAGACAGCTCCTGACTTCAAAATGGCTGCCCTCATCAGGCACCTGATGGCTGACAGCTCCAGGCCCTTAAAGTGGCAGGCACACACAGTGCCCTGCCAAGGTTTCTGTCTAATTTAAAGTTTAGTATATTTATGAATCAAACACTTTGTTTAAAAATAATCTTATCTACTCATGATTAAATCTGGTAGATCAGCTCTTTACATATTTTTTGTCAAATGAAATACCTTTCAAGTTCAAGACGTTACTACTGCTCAGCAAACCCAACCAAATGGGAATACATTCTCTAAGATATGGGTTTCCTTCCCAGGCTATGCTGTAATGTCTATTTATACTAGAGTAAATGCATTCATAATATAACCCTGGATTTTCCTAAAGAGCTTCTTGTACCACAAAAGTCCTTGCTTAGTTCATTATAGTGCATGATATCAGATACAATATGTCAGTTTTAACAAAGTTAGGGATCATTTTATGAAGTGTTAGGGTAACAATATTTGGATCTTGGGGAGCACTGGATTTGCAACTGAATAAAGGCTTTACTCTGCCTCTCAGCAAAGCTGCTGAACACAAGGCAAAATGATATATTAACAGTAACATTGCAAGGCTCTTAGGCAAGCATTTTCCTAACAATATAGTAGTGTGGTAGATTTATAGCCTATTGTGTAAGAAGAACAAGATGCAGCCCACCAGCTATCGTCAGGACATAAAGCAGAAGCAAGACCTTGGAGATGAAGAAGGAGTCACGAAGGAAAGGCAATTGACCGGGAGAAGCCGGGTTCACGGTTTTAAGCATGCGCACTTAGCAAAAAGTCATGTAAATGAGTGAAATGCATAGGCAATTCCATGCTAATGAAGTAAACAGACGTGGAGCTTGAGATAGGAGGAGATATGTGTGGAACAAAGGAGGGGCAAAGGTAGAGTAAATGTTAATGAGTATAAACCAAAGTGCATAAATATGGAAAAAAACTAATGTTTAGTGCAGGTCCCCAGTTTCTTGGGCCTGGCCTGAAGCTGTCTCCATTCTCAATAAAGCTGTTGTCGAGCAATGTGTGCTGGTGTTTGCTCCCTGTTTGCTCCCTGAGCAACTGGACCCCTGAGCAATTGGATCGTTGTCTCCCTAGTCATTGGGTCAGGGTCTAACAGTGAGGATGTAAATAATTCCCCTCTCCCTTCTCTTATTTGCTCTCAATAGCTAGTGTCGTGGAAACACACGCAGCATATTTTTGGGTCAGGTCAGCAGAAGCTTTTATTTAAAAGAAACTACAGCTGTAGGGGGGACTCCAAAGTGACATGGATCTCCCAAGCACTTGGAAGGGGTCCCCCCCCAAGAGCAAAATCAGGAGGCTTATATACTTTTTAACAGTTGCTTACAACTCACGTGATCATATAGTGAAATTAGCATGAAAAGCGGCTATAACATTACTTCATTATTTCTTTGCTGTAATCAGGATGGGAACTAATGGGGGAGGCGAGGTTAGTTCACAAACCTCCTTCTTGCACCTGCAAATCAGAGTTGTACATACTTTTTGCTATCTTCAAGGCCGCGGTGAGCGAAGCAGTTGCAGAGGAGTTACAAAGAACAAACACTTTCTCTTATCTGTTCTACTATACAGAGCCAGCAATTCTCCACAAAGCGGTTATGTCATCTTATAACTAAAATAATCAAAGTTTAAGGCATATATTTTTTCTGATTCCACAGTTCCCCCCCCTTTGAGACTATTTAGTCTCACTTTACCCTTAAATTTTTATTCTCATGAGCCCCTCTATTTCATCATGCAGCCTTTCACGTTTTCTTTTAATCTGCTCACACTTTTGTAACACCATTATTCTAGACTCTGCTGTGGGTTTTCTTGCCTTGCTAAAGCTTCTCCTGCTGGCTTTCACGCAGCAGAGGATCAGTTGCACTAAGACATAAAACATTATCAGAACTATCAAGACAAACAATATTCCATACAGGATTTTCTTGCCAAGGGCCCCGGAATCTGGGAGCCAGGAGGTTAGCCAAGACCACATTTCTTTTAGACCCCAGTCAGTATTTTCTGAGGCCACCTGATGTAAGACCCTTAACTGACTTCGGATTTTACGAATGTCAGTTTCAATTCGCATGTCCTGATTGACATAGACACAACAGGTGGAGTTTACTAAGGCACATACTCCTCCCTGGGATACCAATAGGTAATCTAGGGCTACGCGGTGTTGTATAGTTACTTGTGAGATCTGGGAGATCTCTTCTTGCAGAGCCTGAATTGCATCCGCAGTGGCATTTCCCATAGCTTCCATTGTGGCTGAAATGTTAATTATGGCTAGTTCCAATTCTCTTACTCCAAGCCACGGTATGAAGGTTCTCACAAATTGATGGAACCCTGTGTTTCTGGTAGCTAAGGGGTTAACCGCCCTTTTCATGTGATGGTTGAAATTTTTTACTTGTTCCAGATATATTGTACTATGCATTTCAAAACCAGGGATAACACGTCCAAGAGTGCATGCCCCCACCCAATTCCAGGGCAAGATTTTATGAGCCCTGTTTCCGCAGAGCCAGTAAAGGCCTGGGGCAGAAAGGGTACTCAAATCTCGACAGGTGTTGTGCCATATCCGGCACTTTCGATTAATATGCATCGTATAGGACGGACCACGTTCAGCTGTTATCCTGCTGGACCGAGATATATTACAAGAAGTAAAATTGGAGTCAATGTAAAATTCCGATCTGTTTGCAATGAGAGCAACATGAGGTTCCTTAGAAAAGTTGTAGACCATGAATCCTGTACAATTGAGAGAGGGTACATTACCCAACAGGATTCCACTGGTGCTATTGGGGCTATAATCTAGAGTAGTTAGGCAATGAGGGTAGTGTCCTACAGGTGTGGCTTTATTATAAGCTCCGGTGTTGTTGGATCTGTAACAGAAAGGCGCCTCTACTCTTGGGGAGATTATCCAGTTAGCAGGGGCGGCCCTCCATTCTTTAGGAGCGGACCGATGGGCAGCTAACGAGTAGTGTCTAACGAAGCCGCCGTTTATTGTTCCCCATTGCCGGAGGGATATTGGTACTCCGATCATTGGGATTCCTTGTTGTAGGTGCGCTGGGCTGTGAGAGCATATCCAGCAGTCACTTTTATTTCCAGCTTGAGCCACCGTACGGGAGATCTGCAAGTACAAATTTTTCTCCCACCCCCCTTGGGTGATACTGAGATACCCAAGTGTGATATATAAGGATATCAGTGCCATTTTTAGATACAGGAGGGACAAAGAATTTTAACAACAAACATAACCAGCACCAGAAA